>NW_006204036.1:117099-143210 GCF_000334495.1 Tupaia belangeri chinensis | reverse complement strand
TGCTGAACATTTCTTCACAGACTAGCTCTGTAACAAGAATAGGGAGACCTAATACTTCAGGGAACCACACACATCTGGCCTCCTGTTTACAGGAGCTGTAAGGCTTTGAGGCTGATACTAAATTGAAACAGCTGACAAGAATTCTATGTCCCACCCCCCAACACACACACAAAGAAATCTCCCATGAGGGAAAAGAGAGTAAGAGAGATGAGGTCTGAAGAAAAATAAAGGGAAGCCAGAAGAACTGAAAAGAAAAAACAGGAGGAAAAAAAAAAACCCTACAGAACACAGAAAAAATAAAACTACGGAACAGAGAAAAAATGAACTCTTTCCTCTGGAATGAGGGCAAACCAACAAGGACATGATTTCATAAGGCAAACTTTCAATTTGATTCATTCCCTTGTTCACCAAGTTGGACTGGTTTCCTAATGCTCCCTCCCCTCTGCCCCCAGACTGGGCTTGTGGGGAATGGAGAAGCTTCATTATCTAGCCCTCTACTCCACCCTTTGACTCAGGGGGCCCTGTACCTCATCCGAGAGAGGAGGCAGGCAATCTTGTGGCCTGAGTGTTTACACAGTCCAAAGGGCTTCAGCACTAAAACCCAGCCCTGTCCTAAAAGCACACCCTCTCCTGGAAATGGGGAATTGTCTTCTGACTCCAGCTTGCCTGGCTGCCCTATTCCTATGCATACATTAAGGCTCACCGAAGCTGGAAAGAGAGTTTCCAGAGACTTCACTCCGGAAAGGACCAAGTTGTTTTCCAATTAGTTTGTATTCATGACTGATTTCCTGCCGTCTGCTGGAACACACTGTTTAGTCTCCTAGACAGTCACAGACCTGCCTTCACCAGGGACTGGGCCACTTAACTGAGGTAGATTAGGAATGTTCTCTAGCTAAGTAGCTTCCTGCTAAAGCTTTTGTTGATTAGAGGAACAGGAAATGTATCCAAAAGACTCTGCCTTCCTTTTCTCCAAACCAGGACAACTGCTGAAAAAAATTATTCTCATTCCCCCTTGCCTTTTGAGCCATCCCTCTCTGCCTTGTCATGCTACTTCCAGTAAATGCAATCAGGTAGCCAAAAAGGCTTGGGCCCTGTGGGCTAGAGTGAACTTCAGTTACGGTTTCTTTTTGAGGACTATGAACAGGACTGTCACTAGGACAAAGATACTCAGGCTCTATTTTTTCTTGCTACCTGAGACAGCAGTCCACCCTCAGAGTTTGTTCATCAGTGTTTCACCAAGATTCATGTGTTGCATCAAGAAAATGGGTCATTTATAGTCTAGATTGACAGGACTGAAGGATAGTCAATTCATTTGATTATTTTTCCTTTGATTATGGAGTCTTCTCACCCTGTGACCATGAGGTACTAAGGTTTACCCACAATAGTTCTGGTGCTTTACAAATCAGAAATTCCCCCACTAAGTAGCCACCTGGCTCCCCATTTATGGAGTTTCTTGCCCTCACAAAGAGGCAGAGTTGGATGCAGGGAGGGAGGTTGAAAAGACTTGAGTGAGAAAGCAATTGCCATCTTGATACTGTCTACTTCATTCTAGGTTCAGGCTACTATCCAGATGAAAGCTACAATGAAGTATATGCAGAAGAGGACACACGTGCTCCCACCCTAGACTACCGAGGTAATCCTCACTGCTTCTCAAGCTAAGCAAAGTACTTGTCTGGCCTAAAACGCCTACGCCCTTCCCTGAAACATCCTCATCCAGCCTTGGCTCATATGTGCCCAAAGCCGCAATGCACAGAATCAAGTGCTGACTCATATTTCTATTTTCCCTGAACGTAGTGCCCCACAATGACCATTTCTATTCAGAATCTGGCCTCAGTCTAGCTTCCCAGCTTGTCAACTTCTAACTCCTCACGACATGAAATTTGTGCTTCAGCCAGGCTTTAACTCTTGTTTCTGGACTGCCTTAACCTGAACTTTTCCTCATTCCTTTTTTTCAGTGACTATTGAATACCTACTATGTACCTCTTCCAAAATAAATGTGTATTGTCTAGACTACTCATTTGGCCTTCATTAGATACTGCCTCTTTGGTTTACTTTTTATTACCATCAACAAAATAGTTATTTAAGAGAAGGAGCCATGTATGTCACTCCCACAGAGCCATGTGAAATGTAGATGCTGACTGACTGTTGGCATTCTGAGAGCAGAAGCCAGATTGTAGACTGTAAATGGGAGAAGTGGATAGTGAAAAGCAACAGAGGCAAAAGGTAGTTTTGAGGGACCTAGCATCCTTATGATTAATTTCAACCTTCCTTGCTGTTTTCTTTTTTTTTTTTTATTGCCAGAGGGTGCTTGCACTTGCCAAAGAGAAACAGAGACACAGAGAGAAATAGCATCCACCCTGTCAGGATTTGGGGCAAGCACACACACATGCACATGTGTTTGTCAAGTTCCTGGGACCAAGATTTGAAGCATGGTCAACCATGTGGGATCTGGCTCCCTTAACCACTGGGCTATGGGGCTGAACCCCTCTTTGGTTATTATTTTTAAGAGATTTTTGCCTTAGGGCACATATGCTTGTCCAAGAGATAGAGACAGAGAGAGTGAGAGGGAAAGTGAGAAATCACCCACCAGGGGAGATGGCCATGCTGCAACCCCTTCTCCTTCATTCTCCTCCCGAGATCTTGGGCATGCATGCACATATACCTGGCATGATTTTCAAGTCACTAGGTTCAGGACTCAAACCATGTTTAGCCATGTGGGAGTCCAGCAATGTAACCACCACGCCATCTGCTGGCCCCTCACTGGTTATTTTTAAATGAACATAAAGCTCTTTAGAAAAAAGATATGCTCTGTTGTGACCTTTGACCTTGGGGTCTAGTGTCCTATAACTCTCTTAGTGACTTAGTTTTATGGCATAAATCTAGTTGGGTGAGGTTATCAATGATGGAGTGGGAGAGAGTGGCTAGGAAATGTAAAACTGAGGTTCCAGCCTCTTTAGCAAAATCATTATCATTTCTGGGACCAGCAGATGGTGTAATGGTTATGTTGCTGGACTCTAACGTACTCAACTGTGGTTCGAGTCCCGGATGTGATGGCTTAAAATTCATGCCGAGGGACCAGCAGTTAGCATAATGGCTATGTTGCCAAATTCCCATGTAGTTGACCACGGTTTGAGTCCCAGACCCGGTGGCTTATACTCACGCCGCGCACATGTCTGTCTCTCTCTGTCTCTCTGGTGAGTGCACATGCCCTGTAGCAAAATCCTCTCAAAAACAAACAAACAAACAAACAAACAAAACTCATGCCAGGAGTGTGTGTGTGCATGCCCAAAATCCCAAGAGGAGAATGGAGGAGAAGGGATTGTAGCATGGCCATCCCCCATGGTGGTGGTGGGGGGTGATTTCTTACTTTCTGTCTTTCCATCTCTCTCTGTCTTCAGTGAGCGCACATGCTCTATAGCAAAAATCTGTCTTTAAAAAAAGAAATCATTGTGATCTCATAATTAACAACTCTGCAACTTCAGTGCTTGGAAACTTTCTGTAATTTGGAGATGATGTCTCCAGATGGCAGTCATGAGTCACAGCCGCATGATCGAAACTAATGATGGAAGTCACAACATGTTGTTGAAGAAGAACAGGACTCAAATCCAGACACTGATTTAGGAAATATCATTTATAGGGCCAAATATTTTCTGCATACAATTGCACGTGACTCTCACAACAGCTATATGGAACCCATTTTACAGAACAGGAAACTAAGCTCAGGAAAGTTAAATTTAGAGAGTCACAGAGCTTAGAGATAGGTGGCAGAGCAAGAATTAAAGCCCTGGTCTTCCTGATTCCAATACCATGCTCATTCCATCTCTTTCATTAAAAATGCCACTCATTTGTAAAAAATAGAAAAAGTAGCCAATAAAAAGCATATCATTATTTTAGAGCAAACAGCCACAGTTTGCTCTAGGTTGGTACCATTTTCACTGATCTTGCACTTTCCATCATTGCCTTATCCTGATTGCTACTTTGGAGACAGGTATACCCTTAGTCTGCTGGGCTACTGCTGCCCTCAAAGCTTGTCTAAGCCCTGAGCAAGCTGGTCACTCTGCCTGAGTTATCTGGAGATAATCACAGAGAGGGCCCTTTCAATCCTGTTGTCAGCATTTTCTTTTCTTTATACACCCTAAAAAGAGATTGGAGAATAGCTATGGAGAGGTCATGGGGCTGAGTTCAAATCCCAGCTCCTCTAATTTCTAGCTCTTTGACTCTGGACATGTGCTCTTTGACTTGTATCATGTGCCAGTCACTACCTCTGTATTTTATAAATGCTATTTTATCAAAATAAAGCACTTATTTCCTACGTAGCGATATGGAAAGCTCTCTAAGATGTATCATTAAGTTGAAAAAAAAGCGATGGTGGGAATAGTATGCATAATATGCTACTGTGTATGCCAAAAGAAATAAAAATAAGAAACTGTACCAATATTTGCTTTATATGTATAAAGAAATTATTAAACAGTGGTTTTGGGGGAAGGGGGCTAAATGGGAGGAAAGTGGAAGACATTTTACTGTGTAACTCATCCTTTTGGAGTTTTAAGCCATGTGTATACATTACCTATGCAAAAAGTGCAGTATAAGGTCAGCCCCGTAACAGTGTAATTAAGCACTATGCACTGAGAGCTGGATCCTACATGACTGACTGTGGTTCAAATTCCAGCCCTGACAGCTTGGAAAACACACCAAATGCATGTCTGTGCTTGCCCCAAATCCTGACATGATGGAGAAATAGAGGAAAGAGGACTGTAGCATGATCTTGCCCTGTTGAGAGGTGCTTCTTCTCCCTCTCTCTCACTCACTCTTTCTCTCTGGGGAACACATGCACATGCACTCTCTGAGAATAAAAAAAAAAAAAAAAAAAAAAAAAAAGAGCTGGGTGTAGATAAAAGGGCACGGAAATAGAGGGGCGCTGGATCCTACATGGCCAACTCATGTGGTTGAGTCTTGGACGCGATGGCTTGAAAATCACGTTGGGTGCCTGTGCATGAGTGCCCAAAATCCCGAGAGGAGAATGGAGGAAAAGGAATTACAGCATAGCCATCCCCCCTGGGGAGTGCTTTCTCACTTTCTCTCTATATATCCCTATAGTAAAAACTAACAACAACCCAAAAAAAAGGGTCAGTGTATACTTCAAAACAACAGCCTGTCATGCTGCAGTGACAGATAATGTGGTTAGAAAGAACATGGTTTTTAGAGTAGAAAAAGCTTGGGTTCAAATTTAAGCTGTTTCTTGCTACGGGACCCTGGGCAAGTTACTTCCTCATTTACAAAATAGAGATAAACACTACCTACCTCATAGGGCTATTAGGAGAACTATATAAGATGATGTATGTGAAAAAGAAAATCTGTAGCATGGTGAAAGCACACAATAGATACTCAGTAAAGACCAACACATTTCCTACCAGACATTTTCACTAGACAGTATTTAACCACATTCTCGATTTCAGTTTCCAATCAGCATTCCTCAGGTACAATTGTTCAGCCAGTTATGAGTCTCTTTAACTGTATTGTCACCACTCATGTATTTCTTCATCTCACCCACATCAATGGCATGAAAAGCATTGTCACATGCCTCATTTACTTCCACATAGTGTACCCACTATTTGCCCTGCTCTACCAGTCTGGTGACCCTACCCAAAGAGGAAATGAAGTCAGTCTAGAATTACTTGTTTTCGAGGACTACCGGAAATCACCATTTCTCTGACTAACTGCTCATAAGCCTTATATTTAAATATTCTAGAACACTATGCTACCAGTGCTGTCAGTGTCACCAGGCTATAGTTTCCAGAAGCTACCTTCTTCCTTATTTGAAAACGTGGCCAGGTCCATAGCCTCGTGATTAATGGCTAACCATGTGGTTCAAAGCCCCAGAGTCTTGCAAAAACAGTCTGGGCACATGTGTGTGTACGCCCAAAATCCAATAGGATGGAGAAGTGGAAGAGAAGAGACTGCGGTATGACCATGCCCTATGGGAGGGTGCTTCCTCTCCGATGAGCGCATGCACTCTCTGACAATAAAAAAGAAAAGTATAGTGCATGTACCCTCTGGCAAATTTTTAAAAAGAAAAGTTAAAGAACAAAATTGAGATTGTCTTTTTGTTCTCCAGAAATCCAACATTTTCTCTTTATGCAAGGATTGCTCTGGGTTCACTAATTTGAACTTATTTACAGTAGCTGGGCTAAACAGTCTTAGCATTTATCCTGAGCTTTATATTTCCCTTACCATTCTTGCTTGTTCTACCCATTACAATATAGCATGTATTTTCCTTGACAGAATATGGGACAGAAATGGAGCAGGAGTGATGGTTGAGGTCCCAGACTCCCATGTAAGGTCTTTATGATATGTGTTGTGGCCTTATAATCAACAGTTCTGCAACTGTAGTGCTTAAGAGACTTTTTGTAATTTGGAAAGGGTGTCTCAAGATGGCAGCCATGTGTCACTGCCACAGGCTGGAAACTAATACTGGAAGCCCCGAGCGTGGTGTTGGTTGAAGAATAGTTTTCTCACTGTCATCTGTCTTCATTCTCCAGCTGCACTCAAGCAGAGGCTTTAGTCTTTCTTTGTCCCTTTAGCGCCTCATAAATTTTTATTTTTGTTTTTTGTTTCTGTTTTTTTCTTTTAGGGTTTTTTTTTTGCTTGTGTGTGTGTGTGTGTGTGTGTGTGTGTGTGTGTGTGTGTGTGTTTCTCAAAGCCTCTGTTTTTGGTCACTTAGGATTCGGGAACTGAATTAGCTCATATGGAGCTTTAACCTTCCCAACCCTAGGTGAACAGATCTGTGCCATGTTCACATGCATCCTTGCGTAGATGACTCTCTGCTTGTTTATGTGTTCCTTTAAAGTCTGAACCCACTGCAGTCATTTATTTCAGATAGCAAATGAGGCGTCTTTATGAGGCTTTTATGATTTAATGGCCCTATAACTTTCTGTGCTCAGTACTGAACTGGAATTGGACTTTCATTCCTAAGCAGCTTTCTTTGATGTCACATTCCCTTCCTCTTTCTAGTTTATATTTGAATGTTTTTCAAAGTTTAATTTTAAATTTATACACAGCAAAAATGCAGTCTTTTTAGCGTACAGTTCTGTGACTATTGACAAATACATAGAGTCAGGTATCCACCATTACAGCACAAAACAGCTCCATCACCTCAAAAAACTGCCTAGTGCTGCCCCTTTGAGGTCATCCCCTACCTCTACCTCTGATCCATTGATTTGTACTTTTGTCCCTCTTTTTGTCGTACAGATGGAATCCTACAGTACGTAGCCTCCTACTGCATGTAGCCTCCTACTGTATGTAGGTTTTTGAGCCCGGCGTCTTTGTCTTCACAGAATGCACTTCAGATTTGTAGGTCAGCACTACATTCTTTTGTATGTATAAACCACATTTAAAGTAACCATTCAACCATAAGAAGACATTTGAGTTGGTTCCAGCTGTTGGCAATTAAGTTAAGGTACTTTACACATTCATGTATAAGATTCTGTGTGGACACAGGTTTTCATTTCATTTGAGTAAATACCTTGAAGTGGGACCACAGCATCATATGGTAAATGTACCTTTCTTTAAAAGAAGCATGCATAAATAAATAAATAAATAAATAAATAAATAAATAAATAAATAATGCTACCACAATATTTTTGAAGTGGCTGTATTTTTGCATTTCCACCAGCAATATAAGAGAGTTCCAGTTTCTCTCCATCTTCATTTGGTATTGCTCTTGGTATTCTCATATGTTTGTTTCGTTTTGTGTTTCGTTTGTCTTTTTTAAGTTTAAAGAGTAATGAGTAGATCTCATTGTGATTTTAATTTGCTTTCTCTAATGACTAATGATGATGGATGTCTTTTCATGTGCCTTCTTACCATCAGTGTATCTTCTCAAGTGACATGTCTGTTCATGTCTTGTCCATGTTGTAACTGAATTGTTTGATTTTTGCTGTTGTGTTTTGAGAGCTCTTTCTATATTCTAGATACTAGTCCTTTGTCAGATATGTAATTCGCAAATATCTTCTCCCAGCTTCTGACTTGTCTTTGATCTCTTAATAGTGCCTTTCACGGAGCAAGTTTTTGGTTTTGACAAGGTCCAATTTATTGTTGTTGTTGTTGCTTTTTCTCTTATGAATTGTGCTTTTGGTGTCATATCTAAGATCTCTTTGCCTCTCTCTATATCCCAAAGATTTTCTTTTTCTTCCCTGAAGTTTTATAGTTTTAGTTTTTACATTTAGTCTGCAACCCATTTTTGAGTTAAATTTTATATAAGGTGTGAGACTTAGGTTGAGGGGATATTTTTCTTGTTTTTGTTTCTTTGCTTGTACAAAGAAGTCTGATTGCTCCTGCCCTATTTGTTTGAAGGTATCTCTCCTCCAATGAATTGTTTTTGTATCTATGTCAAAAATCATTTTGGCATGCTTGTGTGGGTCTATCTCTGGGATATCTATTTTGTTACATTTATCTTTATGTCTGTCCTTTAGCCAACATCATACTGTCTTGATTATTATACCTCTAGCTAACTTTTCTTCTATTGCTACAGTCCCCCGATGGTGTTACACATTAAATATCCACGATGGAGAAGCCACATGCTACTCACCGAGGGGAGGAAATTATCACAGCAGCCTGGGCACACGTTGTGAGCTCTCCTGTGACCGGGGCTTTCGACTGATTGGTCGGAAGTCGGTGCAATGCCTGCCAAGCCGACATTGGTCTGGAACTGCCTACTGCAGGCGTAAGTTGTGTGTGTGCATATGCTGATGTGTATGTGAGAGAAGCCAGCTAGTCAACCACATAACCTCTGAGGTTATATGTTTGGAGGCATTACTATGCCCTTTTCTCAAGTGAAAATTGGGAGTTTTCCATGGGCCTCCAACAAGGCCAGTCCCCAACCTAACCTTTTAGTTCATTTTCTCTCCCTGTGGTTACTACCCAAGCAATATGGGCAGTAGCAAACAGGCCTTCTGATTCAGGGAGCCCAGAATGCATGTAAGAGGCTAAGGCTTGGGCCTGAGGTCTCATGTGGATGTAGGCTTTTTGAAGCTCCCAAGAATGTGTGATCTCAGCTTCTTTCCCACTTGTGGTCAACTACTATACCACCTGGCCTGTAGCCTTAGAAGGGCTTGGCAGCGAAGCTCTGGGACATCTGCTATTCTTCATTTTCTTCTGATAGTCAAAAATCCCTAAGGCTAGAATGTGGGGATACTAATACAAACACATTCCAATCATGTCTGCTTTTAGCTTCCAAATCTCTGCCTCTTATTTAAGCTCCATGGCCTACCCCTTTTAGCAGCTGAGCTTTATCTGTCCATATGTTCATTGATGGATGCTGTTCTTAGAGCATCCATATGTGCAGAGCTCTGTGTTGTTCACTGCAACATCTTACTCAATTCCTCAGTTACCCACAGGCGGCTTATAGGCTTAACAGGATAGAAACACAAATGTATATATACACATGAATGTTGTGTAACTGGGTGCAGAAGTGCTGACCATTCAGAGAGAAATGGGAATTAGTCAGAGATGATGTTGTGGAGAAAAGGAGAAGTCTAATAGCCAGAAAGAAAGAAGTCCTGACATCCCTCCAGGTGACTATAATTGAGTTATTTCAGGACTTAGACCCCATTGTTTACAAAATGAATTTGAATTGGCCTGACAAAATTGAAAAATATAAGGGTATAAATTATAAATGAACATAAACCAGTTAAAGGAATGAAGACATACATATTTCCAGGTACCTAGAATGAGTTGATTTCTACATTTGAACATTGAATCTAGTATTGACCTTCCTTAAGAAACAAAAGAACAAATACTAGGGATCTCTTATTTTAAATGTCATGTAATATTAAGCAAACAATTCATTTGAGGACACAAATGTTTTTTTCTTGGCCCTGATTTCAAGGAGGTCATTTTTACATAAGTCTTTTACACAAGGGATACTGGAAAACAGAAAAGGCAGTAATAGTCAAGTTTTATTTGGCCAAGGAGCAAAATGAATATAGCCTATATAGAATGTTTACCAAATGCTCTAACAATTGAATTTATATAGGATTAGAATTTTGATACCTTAAAATCTCAGGTATTATAAACAAGACTTTGGCAAGCACAGACTCACAATTAATTCAGGGTGGCAGTCTCAGTTTTTGACACATGTGGTGACTAAAGCACATGAATTATTCTTTTATCAAATACCACCTCATGTGGCCCTCTAAGGGCTGGTCTGATTTGTATTCCCACCCAGATAGAGGGACCATCCACTTGGGCATGTAAGTAAGTGAGCCTCAGGTGAGGAGTGTCTTTGGGATCACCAAAATTATACTCAAAAAGATTTTGAACATACTCAAAGGCTTCTAGCATTTGAGGCACAGGAAATGAAAATTAACAGTTGTTGAGGCCTTGTATGAGCCCAGAGGTTTATATGCATGGTCTCTTGTTAATTTGCTCAACAACTCTCTGTGATATCTACATTTTACCAATGAAAACACTGAGATTTAGAGAAACAAGACAACTTTTTCAAGGCACAGAGCTAGTAAGAGGTGGCACCAAGACACAAACTCAGGTTTGATTCCAAAAGTCTCTGTCCTTGGACAAGTAATAATTTATTTCTTTGAGATCCCTAAAGAGTACTGTTGTACTTTATAATATGAAAATAAAACAATTGGGACAAAAAAGACAGTTACAAAAATATAAAGGCAATTTTGGTAGGGTTTCTATATTTTCTATTGTCTCTGATATGATTCTCACTGTATTAGTTGCCAGACATCACCTCTAGATAGTCCCATAGGCCACTGAGCTTGCCACTTGGTTCTCTCTTAGAGGTAAGATGCCATGCACTGCCGCTCATCACTAGTGGCACCTATACATGCACAAATGGGGTGCTTCTTGACTCCCGCTGTGACTACAGCTGTTCCAGCTAGAGGGTGACCGCAGCCGAATCTGCATGGAAGATGGGCGATGGAGTGGAGGCGAGCCTGTATGTGTAGGTAAGTGCTGGGTGCTCCCAGGTGTCCTACTGCAAAGAACCACTCTCACAGGGTCAGCTGGTTGTGTGATGGTTAAGGCAGCTGGATCCTACATGGTCAACTACATGGTTTGAGTCCTGGACCCAGCAGCTTGAGAAACATGCCAGGCGTGTGTGTGTGCATGATCAAAATCTCAAAAGGAGAGTAGAAGAGAAGGGATTACAGCATGACCATTCACATGGGAGTGCTTTTCTATTTTTTCTCTATCTCTGTCTCTTGTCTGTCTCCAGCAAGCACATATGCCCTCTGGCAATATTAAAAAATAAAAATAAAATCGCCCTCGGGTTATATTCACAAAAGATGTGGAATTGTCGGCCCACACTGTCAAGTGCTACTAAGATGTTATATGCCACATGCTGGGACCACATGTAAAACCAGAATTCAACTCTTGGTCCAGTCTAACAGGCATGATGGCACATACCTGCAGTTGATGCAAGTTGGGGAGCCTGATGCAGGTGGGGTGAGAGCTCAAAGCTGGTCTGTACAAAATTGCAGGATTGTGTCTAAAGAAGAGCCAGGAGTAGTGACTTATACCTATGATCTCTGCTAACACTGGAGACTGAGGGAGGACACAGAAAGACCCTGTCTTACAAAAGTCTCTGTTTTTTTCTTTTTGGAATTCTCACCACAGAAGGCATTTCTGTTCACTAGGAGGATGGCAACCTGGGCATATGCTTAACAAAATGACCATTTCCCCTGCAGTTGACCTTCCTTTCCGAGTTTCCTTGAGCACCTTGATCTTTTTACCTCCCTGGTTGTTTGTGGTACTCCTTCAATGGGTTTCTTCCAGAGAAGGCAGGGGACCCATGAGTCAGCATTTGACTTTTGACATTGGCAGACATAGATCCCCCCAAGATCCGTTGTCCCCACTCACGTGAGAAGATGGCAGAGCCAGAGAAACTGACTGCTCGAGTATACTGGGACCCACCCTTGGTGAAAGATTCTGCTGATGGTACCATCACCAGGTGAGCTTGAGTAATGGATGCCCTTAGACCTCCAAGCAGCTTCTTCCAGTCCTCAGGCTGCTAACACTAGAACTGCACAGGCTGAGGCTACATGATGATGTGCCTCAGACCTCAATTCTAAGGGCCTCATCCCTGGTGGCTCTTTCACCTTGTGCCTTGCAGAGTGACACTTCGGGGACCTGAGCCTGGCTCTCATTTTCCAGAAGGAGAGCATGTGATTCGTTACACTGCGTATGACCGAGCCTACAACCGGGCCAGCTGCAAGTTCATTGTTAAAGTACAAGGTCAGAAAGAATTCTTAAGTTTTCACATTGTTCATTATTCCTACTCTACTCTGACCTAGAAACCCACCACAGCCCTCACCTGTCTTGCCTGAAACAGACACACCTTGTTTATACTGAGAGAGGGAAAAACCAGGTTCACTAAACAGACTCATTCAGGAAGCCTACATTATATGTTCATACACACATTTCAAAAACCTTGAGTTCTCAACAAGACTTTTTCATTTTCCTAAATCTAGATAAAATTCACAAAGATCTATACCTATTTCTTTCCTTGGCCTTCAAAATTATCAAATCTAATTCATCTTCATTGTCAGCTGTTCATCTCTGCTGAAATTGTGGTGGTGTTGGCCACCTGATTCTTCCTCTTTGCTTTGTGTTGTATTGTTTTGCTTTGCTTTTCACACCCTAAAATTAATTCATGCTCATTGTTGAACATGTGAAAAATAAGAAATATATAAAGAAAAAGAATTCTATTATTCCATCACCCAGAGGCAATTTCTATGAACCTTTTTATATTTTCCTTCCAATCTTTTGTCTATTTATACTTTTTTAAATTATAGTTAAGATTAATATTTTATATATAATCACAGTTTTAATGGCTGCATAATATTCTATTTTAAGAATATATCATATTTTGCTTAGCCTTTCTTCCAATATTTAAGACTCTTCTAACTTATTTCTACTATTAAAAGTAAAATTAAAGGGGCCAGCAGGTCATGTGGTTAAGGCACTGGACTCTCAAATGGCTGACCAAAGTTTGAGTCATGGGCCTAGTGACTTGAAAATCATGTGGGCATGTGTGCGTGCATGCTCAAAATCCCAAGAGGAGAATGAAGAAAGGATTGTGGTGTGGCCATCCCCCCTATGGAAGGTAACTTCTCACTTTCCTTCTCTTTCCATCTCCATCTGGCAAGCACATGAACCCTATGGCAAAAATCTAAGGGGAAGAAAGTAAAAAAAAAAAAAAAAGAAAGAAAAAGAAAAACGAAAAGAAAAGAAGCCATTACCAAAAATGGGAGCTGCTATTAAAAAAAATTTTTAAATGAGAAAGTGGTTTTGTCACTGGGCAATGGTTAAGGCTGGAAGAATTTTGTGTTCCAAGCTGGAAAAGTCTACATCATCACAAATTGATATTGAGGGGTATTCTGATGAGGGCTCAGAGTAAGAGGAGAGCTCCACAGAAAGCCTTGATCTTCTTAAAGATTACCTAAGTGGTTATAATCAAAATGCTGGTACAAATTCAAGTGGCAAAGCCCATTCTGATAAGGTGACAGATTAAAATGAGGAATATTTCATTGGAAAGTATAGAAAAGAGAATCACTGTGCCATAAAATTTGGCTGAATTATTTTCACATCCTAGTGTTTCATAGAAGGTAGAACTTTTGAGCTATAAAACTGAATATTTGGGCAATGAACTACCTAAGCAAAATGGTGATGAAGCAGCCTGCCTTCCCTTCAATATGTATAGTAAAATGCAAATCGAGAGAGATTATTTAAAGCAAAATTTTAGATAAAAAGGGAGAATTTTTTTAAAAAAAGTAATTCTGGAGTGAGCCAGTGGAATAGTGCTTGAGGTGGCTGGATTCCACATAACCAACTATGCAGTTCAAGCCCCGGACCCAGAGGTTTTAGAAACACACCAGGCACATCTGCGTGCATGCCCAAAATCTTGAGAGGAGAATGGAGTAGAGAGGATGGCAGCATGGCCATCTCTTCCGGTCCTCTTAGTCCTCTCTCTCTCTCTCTCACTCTCTCTCTCCTTTCTGGTAAGCATATGCACCCTCTGGCAAATTAAAAAGCAAAAGTAATTCCAGAGCCAACCCCATGGCATAGTGGTCAAGGGAACCAGATCCCACATGACCAGCCATTCAATTACCAGCCCCAATGACCTGAAAAACACTCTAGGTGAATGCACATGTATGACCTAAATCCTGACAGGATAGAGAAATGGACCAGAAGTGATTGCAACACGACTATATCTTAATGTAGGTGCTTTCTCCCTCTCCTCCCACTCCATCTCTCTCTCTCTCTCTGGCAAGTATATGTGCCCTCTGGCAATAAAACAAACAAACAAAAAAGTAATTCTAGAAGGTGGTCACCTTTACACAAGGTGTTCATAAAATCCAGAAACATAAATGATAATATTTTCTTTGACACATTGATAGTCTTTTGATTACAATATGTATATTTACCTATATTCCCAGATTTTGTGAACCTCTGTCTGCATTTCAGATTTAATTCTTTTGAGAAAAGAAAATTTGACTTTATCATTGACCTTTGGAAACACAGAAAAGTCCTCTCTCTTTGCTACAGGCCATGTGTGCTCACTGGAGAGACAGAGAGAGACAGAGAGATAGAAAACAAGAAATCACCCCTTAGGGACAATAGCCTTGCCAAATCCCTTCTCCTCCAACTCTCTTCTTGGGATTTTGGGCATGCATGCACATGTGTCCAGTATGAGTTTTAAGCCTCTGGGCCTGGGACTCAAACCGTGGTCGACCATGTGGGAGTCCAGCAACGTAACCATTATGCCATCTGCTGGTCCCAAAAAGTCCTCTTTCTTATTACCCTGTTTCTTGGTCTAGAGAGCACAGCATAGGTGCCCTCTCTTTTCTTATAAGAGACACTGTATCCCCTAACTTGAGTTCCTTCCTGACAGTGAGACGCTGCCCAATTCTGAAACCACCACAGCATGGCTACCTCACCTGCACCTCAGAGGGGAACAACTATGGTGCCACCTGTGAATACCACTGTGATGGTGGTTATGAGCGCCAGGGGACCCCCTCTAGGGTCTGCCAATCCAGCCGCCAGTGGTCAGGATCACCACCTATCTGTGCTCGTGAGTGAAACCGGGGAATGAAGGGATCAGAAGTGTTTTGGAAGATCTCCCCTCACCTTGGCCCAGGGGTCTAATAGTAACGTGTATGATATGCAATGTGGGGTTGTAAGATGTGTCTATTTTAAAGGTCAATACTCCCTTATAGAATACTCCTACCCCAAGAAGATGGGTTTAAAATATCCCAGTGTCCTTTCAGAATTTCCTACAAGGGGAGAAAACAACCAGAAAAGGCTAACTTGGAAGACTGGAACGTCTCAAGATGTTAAGTTAGTTACCCAAGATAAAGGAGGCTATCCTCTGACTGGCCATTTGCTTCCACCCTAGCTATGAAGATCAATGTCAATGTCAACTCGGCTGCTGGCCTTCTGGATCAGTTCTATGAGAAACAGCGACTCCTCATCATCTCATCTCCTGATCCTTCAAACCGATATTATAAAATGCAGCTCTCTATGCTACAGGTGAGACCCATTCCCCTAATTAGGGCTGAGCGCCTTTCAATTATTCCCTTACATTTTCCAAATAAAAAAGTTGCTCTCTGCAGCTCAAACCCTACTCCCTCAAACTTTTTGTGGATAAAATTTTATCAGTTTTACCATACAGATATTTAACACATTGTTAACTGCTATGTTGTTGCTGACAAGGCAATGAGGCCACTGTAATGTTGGATGTGACTTATGGTACGCTGGGTGAGAGATGGAAAAGAACTGTGGCAAAGCACTCTGGAGAGACTTGTAAGACAGCTATGATGAAATGAAAATGTTGGGAATTAAGTATGTTTATGTTTTCAAGGAATAATAGCACAAACATTAATACAGTAAGTGCTATTTAAGTACCAGATACTGATCTATATGCTTCACACAAATCCATCTAATTCTCACAACAGCCATTATGAGATAGGTACTGCTATTATCCCTGTTGAATAGGTGAGAAAACAGGAATAGAGAGGTTTAGTGACTTGCCCAAAGTCACTAGCTAGTAAGTCGTAGCACTGGGATTGAATCCAGGCAGTCCAACTCAAAGATCTGTGCTCTTAACTACTTCCAGGAGCAGAAGAGGAAGAAAAGTGTTGTGATAGCTCAAAGCAAATTGAGGGAGTTCCGTGAAGATTTTTAACATTCCAAGAGATACCTAGCTAAAGTCCCTAGTGGGGAAAGGAGAGGTAGGGAAAACCGAATAGATATGACTGTGGGAACTTATAAAAAGAACAGACTAGGTTGTTAGAGAGATTTCAGGGTGTGCTCACAAGACTAACAGAAACAACTCCGGCCTGCTACAATGGTATGGATACCTAGGTAAGAGAAGAAGCTATTTAAGAGTTGTCTAAAGGGGGAACCAGCAGTTAGCGTAATGGCTATGTCACTGGACTCCCACGTAGTTGACCGCGGTTCGTGTCCCAGACCCGGTGGCTTAAAACTCACGCCGGGCGCGTGTGCGTGCGTGCCCAAGATCCCGAGAGGAGAATGGAGGAGAAGGGATTGCGGCGTGACCATCCCCCCTGGGGGGTGATTTCTCGCTTTCTGTCTCTATGTGTCTCTCTGTCTGTCTGGCGAGCGCACGCGCCCTACAGTGAAAATCTCTCAAAAAAAAAAAAAAAAAAAAAAAGAGTTGTCTAAAGGTTGAATCTTAGAAGCTGCCAAGCCAATATTCAGAGGCCCATGATGGAAGTGGTCTTACCAAAAGGACAAATCTGGGGGTCTACACCATAAAGGACTTCATACTCCAGGGATCCAAAAAAGGCAAAGGCAACAGCTCAGTTTGAACTGGAAACAAGAACAAAAATAGGAATCTGCCAATGAGGTCAGTGACTCTGAAGGTCATGACTAGAGGAGGAACCCAAAGAAAAAACGGGTGGGGCACCAGTGAGTGTTTGATGTCTCTTTAAACTTCTCCCTGGTAACCAACTAAGAGGTAACCCTACAGAACAAGGCAGGACAAAGAATGACTTCAGGAATAATTGTTAGAGACAGGGCTATAGAGTGCTGCCTAGTGAGAAGAAGGCAACAAATGTCATGAAAAGCACACTGGGCTCTATTGTAGAGAAATCCTGGAGACTGTGCAAGTAGGCCCTGGCGATAAAGCAAGAGCACTCACTTGGGAAGATGGTATCAGCCCTCAGTTGGAGTCTTGGTTCACTATCTTACTGTACAGTCATGCAAAATTGGGCAAGTTACTTTCTCCTCTGAAGAAAAAGAATGATCCTCACCTAGTTTGTTAGGGGTATTGTGCAGATTAAATTAGAATATTTCTACAAAGCATTAAGTATGTGTATTCAATAAGCAATAGCCATTATTGTATCACAATAGCCATCCATTAAAAAAGCACCAAAGTACAAAGGGGGAAAAAAAAGATGAGAGAAAAAATTTGAAATTTTGGGGAAAAAAAAAAGCATAGAAACAATATATAAACAAACACGCTAACAAATTTAATCAAGAAAAAAAAGATAAGATAAATCAAATTAAAAAAGGAGATGTGAATTTTCTTTTTAAAATAAAGAGGCCACATAAGGGAGATTATCAAAAATAATACAAAGACTGAAAATCTTGATGATATGATTAAAGCACTCTAAGTAAATAGAAGATGTAAAGAGATTAAAAACAAAAACTTAGGGGCCAGAAGATGTTATAATGGTTATGTTGCTGGACTCCCACATAGTCGACCATGTTTCGAGTCCTGGATCCGGTGGCTTAAAACTCATGGCAAGTGCGTGTGTGTGCCTGCCCAAAATCCTGAGAGAGATGAGAAGGGATTGTGTGCATAGCTATCCCCCCAGGGGGTGATTTCTCACTTTCTATTTCTGTCTCTCCAGTGAGCAAAAATCTCTCTTAAATAAAAAAAAAGAACCTATGTAGTTTAAAACCTATGCAAAGCTAAGCAATAATTATGTTCCTATAATTTAGTCTGCTTTACTCTACATTGTGTAACTGGTTTTTTACACTTCAGTAGAATGAAGGAAACATTGTCGGGAAAAGTATTTCTGGAATGACTTCAGGAATAATTGTTAGAGAATAAGCCCCTCCTTTCTGACATTGCCTCCTGCTGTCCCCAGAAAAATCAGCCAAGTAGCCTCAGGTTCAAATGCAAAGGCCTGTTCTATAAAATATTCTCTCCGCTTACCAGCAATCTACCTGTGGACTGGTCCTGCGGCATGTGACCATCATCGAGCTGGTGGGACAGCCACCTCAGGAGGTGGGGCGCATCCGGGAGCAACAGCTGTCAGCCAACATCATCGAGGAGCTCAGGTCCAGGCTGGGAGGTTGCAGGGCAGGGGTGGGCAGAAACCTTAGGCAGGTCACTAGCAACAGGGGTGTGGAGGACAAGCCCCAGACCCTACTCTCTTGGGGCACTTCTTACGTTTCAACTCACGGGTATGTTAGGTAAGACCAGAGAGTGGCTCTGAACTCTAGCAGTATATCAGAGTCAAATGGGGACTTAAAAGCCAGATCCCCAGCCACTCTCCCTCCCCCCCAATAAAAAACTTCAAGAATGTGCTTTTCTAAAGGCACCTCTGGAGACTGAAGCACAGCCTGACTGAAACAGTTAGACCTGAACTGGACTTATACAAGCCTCTGTAAGGGAGACCTGCTGCCTCCTGGTCTCATCTCTTTGTCTATGTCTCCGAAAAAGAAAAAGGCATCTCAAGACACTGAAATCTGAATTATATCCAACAGACCCAGGTGAAAATAACGCTATAGATGACAGCTGGTAAAAGCTGACTTTTCTCATTATTCGTCCATTACCCTTCCAATGCCACCACATATCCTCAGGGCCCATGAAGCCATCTCTCTGTTCTAGAAACAATGCTTGCCTTTAAGGCTCAGTCTCAGTGGGGACAGAAAGATTCAGTCCCAGTTAGAGGAGAGACTAAGAAACACTCAGAAGAAGGAGACTGCACTCTTGCAGCCACAGTAGAAGAGTTAACCAATTTATCAGCCTCAGGGCTATAATGTCCACACATATCATAGTGTACAAGGGGACTCCAAAAAGTTTGTGGAAAAAAATGTAATTCAAGTATGAGCTTTTGAAAAACACATGTAGTTTTTTTTTTCATGATATGCATTTTTCATAAACTTTTTGAAGACCTCTCATATGTGACAGGTATCTCTGGAAGTTCTTCTGTGCAGCCTGCATAGCAATATGTGATAGCCTTGCTTAAAGGGGCCTACAATGGAAGTATAGCCTGGGAATAACAAAGCTGCCCCAGCTGGGGTGAGGAAGGGATAGCTTAGCAGAGCTAGATGCAGAGTCAGCAAGAGTAGGGTCTGGGCAAGGAAAAGCAAAGGTGCTTGATCCAGGTAGTAGAAGTGATGGGGATAAGGGATGTGGGGAAGGACTTAGTCCATCAGAGGAGCTGTAAAAGGTCAGAAGGTGGCAGAACCCTGTGGGACAAATGCCGGACAAGGTCTCACACCCCCTTGGGTCGCTCTCTCTAGGCAATTCCAGCGCCTCACTCGCTCCTACTTCAACATGGTGTTAATTGACAAGCAGGGAATTGACCGGGAACGCTATATGGAGCCTGTCACCCCTGAAGAAATCTTCACATTCATTGATGACTACCTACTAAGCAACCAGGAGTTGACTCAGCGCCGGGAACAAAGGGACATATGTGACTGAATTTGAGCTAGGGCATGGTAGAGGTCAAGGAAAAAGGCCTCCTCATTAGCTGAAACTGGAGCCTAATGAAAGGAAGAAACGATTCCCCGTATTTCTAGAGACAGGGCTTTGAGGTGGATGAGGTTCTTCAATCCTGAGACACTACTACCAGGTGTCTTTGTAGGTTTCTGAAGTACTATTTCTAAGCAAGTTTCTGCTTTAGGTAGCTCTGGAAGATCATAAAAGGTAAGGACTGAGGACAGGCCCTAGGCAGTGGATTAGGGATAGAAGGTCTTCCTTTCCTAACCTTGGCCTCTGCACTGCTCTCCAAAGTCTTCAAGGAAAGTAAATCCTAAACTCATTCATTCTCTAACTGGCTGCGTTACATGGTTCCACTATCCTGAAGTGACAGCAGAGGGCAGCACCATCTCAACAGATTAAATAAGACATTTTAGGCAATGGAAACTGGATTTTCCTTGAAGTTAACTATAACACAGGGAGGGTTGGGCTACAAATATTCTTAAACTTGCTTGTCATTTCTCCTAGGGCATTGGGGCACAAATGTTACATGAACCATGGCTTCGTCTAAGAGTTAGACTGCAACATCAGGGAACTTGGGGAAAAAAAAAAAAAAGTCCAAGAAGAAAGAAGTATGCTTTCCCTTGGCCCCTCTAGCTGGCTCATGTGCAAGAACCCCTTCTTACTAAGTCCTCTAGGTCCCATAGTGAAAGGCAGACAGTGCTGTCCCTTGCCCATGATTTAAGAAACCTTAAGACCACTGCTGCAGGTATAAAGAAAAGGGAGACAGACTCGGCCTCATGTGCTAATGTCCGCAGATACGCACTTTTCAGAGATGAGCACAGAGTAAGAACCAGGCCTATGTAAATCTGAGGTCAGGCTACTTAAGGTGGAGCCACACACAGGTCCCTGTTCTGACTTCGGTCCCACCCACTGGTGCATCAGTGTTTAAAATAAATGAGTTCTTCCCCTTGCTGCCAAGAACCTTCTTCTAAAAACTCATGAAACCCAGGGTCATAGTTAAGACTCAGCAGCCTTTTTCCTTCAGCTTTACCCAGGAGGTCATCAGTAGAAAACTAGAAGGGAGAAGGCTAGATAAGAAGCAGAGTTCTTGATGCTCGAGCTTGTTCTGTGTGCCAGGTGTCGTTCTAAAGACTTAGACTGACAACATGGCTTCACTAGAACCCTACAAGGTAGGTACTTATCAGCCTAGTCCCATTTTACAGATGAGAGAATTGAAGCTCAGCAAGGTTAGGCAATTTGCTTAAAATCAGACAGCAAATAAGTGAAAGAGTCATTTAAATGCCAGCAGCCTGGCTCCAGGGGAAGACATTATGCCTTACTACCTCTACTTCTTCTCTACTTTCCATTTAAAGATGGCTAAAAGTCCTAAGCAAAGAGAAAGATCTATCTCCTATAATCTTACTCAGACACAAGACTCAGTGGGAGCCCAGGAGGAAAGAGGAAAACAAAAGTTTTCATCCCAAGAAAATTCACTCTTTAAAGCAGAGTGATGGGACATAAATCATGAGTCTAGAGCATATAGGTATAGCAATGAGTCAAACAGAGCCTGTTTCCACTGGGGGATTACTGAAAATCTCATTTTTAATGCATGAAATAAACAATTAGGCAGTTTCCAGGTGGGATGGGACATGAAGGAAATGATCAAACTTGGAGCAAAACGGTCCTCTTTCTCCCTCCTCCTTCCAGGAAAATACAGGCGCTATAAGGGGCAGGCAGCAACTTATGGGCAGAAGACAAAATACAATGATTTTATGTGGGAAATCTCTGGCCAGACAAGGTCTGCAGTTCCAAAGGCAAAGACTGCACACCAAGAAAGATGAATGCCCTTCCTTATCTTTATCATACTAACTCATCAAGTGGCAAGCCAAGACATGCTAGCAGGTCAAAGGTCCAAAAATAACATTGAGGAGGCCCTCTACCCTCTGAGTAGCGTTCCCACCTGGGCCTAACACTTCCATATAAGTGCTCTCTTCTATCTTAAAACAACTGAGGAACATTGTTTTATCTTGAGTAGTCATGGCAAATTGATATTGCTTTATGTAGGTAAAGTTCTTTTTTATTTATTTTTTTTTTTTTGAGAGGTGTTTTTGTTTGGTTTGGTTTCAGTTTTTTTTTTTTTTTTTTTTTTTTTTTTTTTTTTTTTTTTTTTTTTTTTTTTTTTTTTGCTACAGGGCACATGTGCTATAGAAAGAAAGACAGAAAGCAAGAAATCACCCCCCAGGGGGCATGGCTACGCTGCAATTCCCTCTCCTCCATTCTCCTCGGGATCTTGGGTGTGCACTCCTGCGTGCCTGGTGTGACTTTAAGCCACTAAAGTTTTATTATAATCTATAATCTATTATGTAGACCTTTGTAAATTTTGACTCAAGAAATCCTATTTCTTAAAGTAGAAGGGAAAAAAAAACACAGAAGAATTAGGCCCAGAGCCAGATCCAAAGGGCCTGGCCCAACCCCAGCCCTATACATACCTCTTGTTTTTCTCTCTCTGTCCCTCTCTACCCCCTGACATCTCTTTTTCCCTCTTCCCCCACTTCTCTGTCTTACTCTCTCAAGAAATCCTATTTCTTAAAGTAGAAGGGAAAAAAAAACACAGAAGAATTAGGCCCAGAGCCAGATCCAAAGGGCCTGGCCCAACCCCAGCCCTATACATACCTCTTGTTTTTCTCTCTCTGTCCCTCTCTACCCCCTGACATCTCTTTTTCCCTCTTCCCCCACTTCTCTGTCTTACTCTCTCTCCCTCTACCTCTCCTCTCCCATTCCCCGTTTACTTTCTCTCTTACACTTACACACACACACACACACACACACACACACAGCCACTAAGCCAGCTAGGTAATAGCCAAAGCATTCTGATTGTCCTAGTTTATAAATTAAGCTCCTTTAAGACATTTGAAATTAGTCCTCCCTTCCTTTGACTCTTGACCCAGAACACACATATCATTCTTATAGAAAGTAACATGATACAGTAGTCAGACCTTAATTCAAATCCCAACTCTGTCATGTGACAATGGGCTTGAATTTCCTCATCTGTAAAAAGGAACAATTTCCTACTTCATGAAGTGGTTAGAGAACAGTTTTAAAATAATATATAAAGCTTTGCACACAAAAGGCATTCAATATATATATTAATACCCTTTGCAAAAGACTCGTTTGGGCTCTGACAAATCAGAGCCTTATTTCTGAGATGGGTTAGTTAGCATCTGTGTTATTTCTGTTTCAAAATTATATACGGGTAGTAAGAATGAAGGAAAAAAGTCCCATCTTCCAGAGAAATTGAAGGATGAAGACAGAAGTGCTTATAGCAGGGAATGTCTTCCCCACTTCCTTTGTGAACCTCTCTCCTTCCTCCAGCACAGGAATGTGTGGAGGACTAAAAGAGGACTTTCCTTGGTAATTGAAAGAGGAAAATGGTGTTACTATTAAGATGGGTTCTTGGGCCAGCTCCATGGCCTGGTGATTAAGGCAGCTAGATCATACATGGCTGACTGCAGTTTGAGTCCCTGACCTGGTGACGAGAAACATGCCAGGCACATGTGCACGTGTGCCCCAAATCCCAAAAGGCAGGAGAGATAGAGGAGAAGGGATTGTGGCATGACTATGCCCCATGGGGGATATTTTCTCCTCTCCTCCTCTCTCCATCTCTCTCTAGTGCTCACATGTACCCTCCAGTAATGAAAAAAATAAAGATGGGTTCTTAGTTCTCTCCTTAGATACCAAAAATGCACAAAGGACAAGGGATCAGAGTTCAATGAAGGTATCAGGCTGCAAGTAGAGAAAGGCAAATTTTCTTCAGAGCAGCCCAGGATGTTTAGGGAAGGGCACTTATCACCTTGGTTCTGATCCCTCAAGCCACACAAAAAGCAAACAACAGTAAGTCAGGACATTGGACACAAAAGCATCTATAGAACTAACAAATGCAAACGTTTGACAAATGAGAAAGCTTTATTGAAGCACACATACATGTCGGGGTGGAGAACAAAAGAGCAAGTTACAGCTCGGATCCCAAGTTATGTCTTCCATTACAGTATCGACCCACACCAAATAATGCTTTTCAAAACATTCCTCCATTCGGTTCACACATTCAATGGCAATCACTGTAGCTGCCCTCAATCCAGTGGCCTTACAGGAAAGACAGCCAGTAGCTGACTCTATTGAGAAGGAATTCCTTTCTGGTATAGACTCCTTCCACAGACAACTTTGCTTAGATACACTTGTAGGAATAAAAAGACCAGTGAGTACCAGAAAATGAAACTTAGCTCATCAGACCCTTCTTTGAACAGCCTCAACACACCACATCCATGTTACATCTAGGTCCAGTTTAAGAAATATTAGAAAAAAACAGCAAGTGAAGCCACCTCAGGTAGGAAGTCAGAGTAACTGGGAGATTCTCTGTTCACATTCTCTTGGAGTGCTAACAGTCCCTAGCCTTGAGAAACACGGGCCAGTTTAGACCACACTTGGCTCTTTTGGCTAACACAGTGGCATATGGACCATATTCTGTGTGCTGACACATGCCAAATACAAACATTAAGAAAGATGTGGTACATGAGAATAGAGAGATGTCTCATGTTTCAGTAAAGAAGTGAGGAGTTCTCTTTCCAACAACTGCTGTCTCAGTTTAAAATGCAGAGAAGTTAGTATGAGCCGGGAGGCACTTTGCCTTCAGTCACTTGGGTCTTCTGGGATCAGCTAGAAGCTCTCAGTGGGCATGTTCATGATTCAGTCAAAAAGCCGTTATCTAATTAAAGTGCTTTCCTAAAGTGGCTCCATTATAAGGGTCCCCCAAAGGGCTAGTAAAAGAGCCTAGAAATGAAAAGAGCTGAAGGATTTTTTCTTAATATTTCAAAGAAAAACATCAGATCCAAGCAAGGTAGAAATGCTTAAAAAATAAGAAACCAAGTTCCAGAAATGTATCAAGATAGAAAATGAATTAAAAGCATCCACTAGAGAAGAAGAAGAGGACCTCCCCACCTCTCTCCCACATTGCCCTGTCTATAATAACCCAACCTTGCATCCTAGAGCCTTGGCCTCAGATCAGGTACACCTTAATGCCAAAGGTAGCCAGGGCTTTCTGGAGAAGTAGAAATAAGGATAGCAGGACAGAAGATAAAATGTTATTTTAAAATATTTTTAAGTTAATTAAACTTCGTAAAGATGTAAGAATGGATTCTGGAAATAAATTAGACCATGCACAAATAAAGCCATTTTAAAGAGACCCTTACTTGTGAACCTACTTTAAAAGGGGGAATGAGTCTGCATCACTCTAGCTAACACAATGAGATTTGCAGAACCAGTTTTGTACACATGCAAACAAGACACACAAGCACACACATTAAATTATAAGTCTTTGCTCTTGGTTTCTTCACTTCCTCTGACTTGCCCTGGCCAGGGCTGGACCCTCAGAGGAAGACTCATAGACCCAGCTTCTGTTTGACCATCGAGGAACGGAGCTGTAGGGTCCCTTCTGCCCAAGACCCTGGGTACTGACGCATCTTCTGCCACAGGCTCACTTCTTCCCCAGTCGAGTCCATCCAGTCCACCACTTCCCCATTACTGATCCCTGAGGAGAAACACCAGAGGAGGCTGAACAGGGGCCCCATTCCTCAGCCCACCATGGAAGATGGGTTATACACCAAGGGAAGCCACCCCATAAAAGACAGTGTGCTATGAAAATGGGCTGATGGGGACAGCAATCTGCAAAGTGCTTCCTGTTGATCCTACACAGATACTTCTGTGCTCTTGAGACTCTATCTAAAGATTTCAGCTTGATACAATGGGACTCCAAATGGCACACAGTTGCTAGAGACCTGTTATTCTGAGGCTATTACAGGGCTCTATGTCTAACACCTCATGCCAGAGCTACTGCCCTTCTGTTATTGCCAGTGTTAAAATTTAAAAAGTGAAAGCTGAACACCTTTTTCTCTAATTGTAGACTCCAGGCCTGAAATTGGGATTGTGTGCAGCCTTATTCCTATTCACATGTTCGTTCATTCATTCATTCAACAAATGTTCACTGAGGGCCTACTGTGTGCCAGGTACTCTTCTAGACTCTAAGATATGATGGTGAACAAAGCAAAAAATGTCTCCACCCGTAGGCAGCTTACATTTGAACAGGAAAGACAGAAAATATACAAGCAAACCAACAAGAGTATCTCAGATAGTGAGATCAACATTATAAAGTAAATAAACAGGGTCCTTTGTAGTGCCTGGATCAGGACATACAGTAGATGGAGTGATCCGGGATACTCTCTGAGAAGGAGATATCTAAGTCAAGATCTGAAGGATGGGAAGAAGCCAGGCTCTCTAGACAAAGGAAACAGCAATTGCAAAGGTTCTGAAGTGGGAGTGCATGCACCCTATAGCAAAAACCTCTCTCTCTCAAAAA
>NW_006204036.1:111645-117068 GCF_000334495.1 Tupaia belangeri chinensis | reverse complement strand
GACCCCCTATAGCAAAAACCCCGCTCTCACAAAAAAAAAAAAAAAAAAAAAAAAGGAAAAGGAAAAGAAAAAAGAGCACTGTAGATGCTTTGTGTTAAATGCTTTGTGTGAAGTAGGAGTGGTATTTAGAGCCATTAGAATGTAGAAACTGTAGGGACCAGCAGTTAGCGTAATGGCTATGTCACTAGACTCCCATTTAGCTGACCACAGTTCGCATCCCGGACCCAGTGGCTTAAACTCATACCAGGCGTGTGTGCATGCTTGCCCAAGATCCTGAGAGGAGAATGGAGGAGAAGGGATTGCGGTTGGCCATACCCCCTGGGGGATGATTTCTCACTTTCTGTCTCTCTGTCTCTCTCAGTCTTTCTGGCAAATGCAGGGGGATATGTTGAACAAAAAAAAAAAAAAAAAAAAAAAAGAAAGAAAGAAAAAGAAGAGAATGTAGAAACTGTGGAAAGAGAAAAGAAGGGGATCTAAGATTAAGCCCTGAGAAGCACCAACATTTTAAGGTTCAGTACAGAATGAGGAACCCACAAATGAAACTGAGAAGGGGTGAGCAGTGACTTAAATGGGAAACAGAGAGGTGTCAATAGAAGTGTAGTGTCAATTGAAGCTAAGTATTTCAAGAAAAGGGGAGTGGCCACACCATGTTAAATAGTGCTAAAAATTCTAATGAGATGAGAACATGTTGGCTTGAGCCACTGCTCAGCAGAATGTTGGGACAGAAGCCAGATCACACTAGATTGAGAACTAACAGGAAGGTAGGGACGAAGAGACTACTCTTATTTTAAAAATTAGACGGTGCTGTGTAGTCAAGGGAAGGTTTATTTTTGTTTAATGAGATTGGAAATACTTCCACCTGTTTTTACCTCTGGTGGGTAGGAAGAATGAAACTGATCATGTAGGAGAGATGATTACAGAAGTGAGATCACTGAGAAGGGCAGAAGGTGGTTTAGAACATTGCTGGAAAAGGCTGTCCTTTGCTAGCAAGAATCCTTCTTTTACTATGACAGGATGGAAGATGGAAATTACAGGTACGCATATATGGGTAGGTTTGTAGACTTTTTTTGGTAGGAAAATGATGGAGTTCCTGGCAATCAGGGGCACATTTATCTGTACACATTATAGAGCATAAGCTCAGCCTTTCCATGGACCTGGCACATAGTAGGCATGCAATAAATATTTGTCAAATGTTAACTGAAAGGAAAGAAGACAACTCTTGTCTCAGAAGAGCTTTGTGTGTGTAACAGGGAGAGGGTATTGGGAATAAAATGGATCATAGGTTGTTACAAGTGAGGATGGGGGAGAGGCTCTCACCAGTGCCAACACCCAGCCTGACCCCTCCCAGGAAGTCATTGCTGGCCAGGGGCTCTCGGTCCCACACAGTCAGTTCCAGGCACAAGTGCTGTAGATCTTCCAGCCTCACACCATTGTAGACAAATGTATGATTGTAGTGGGGATTCAGGGTCTTCTTCATCACAGGAGTTTTACGCTTACTGGCCTTGTTCCTCATAGGAAGGAGGTATCTGGCAGAGGGTGGGGAGTAGTCAACAGCCTACTCAAAGCTGGCAATGTCTGCCTAAATTCCCCTTACCCCTACCACAGGCCCAGCCCAGAAAGGTGGGTTGACACCCACATCCTAGTGGACACACACACCCCCCTTTGACTCTGCTGAAGCAGTTCCTACTACTTCACTAGATCATTCACCTGATTCAACTCCTTTAACCTGGAGAGAGAATGAACATAATAGTGTTAGTAAGGCTATTGTCTGTGCTCCACCAAAAATGAGTTTTAAATATTTGGTTCTCTTTCTACCAGGCAAGTGCTCCTTAAATAAAACCAATAGTGGGGAAATAAAACCAATAGTGTGGACCAGCAGATGGTGTAATGGTTATGTCACTGGACTCCCACATAGTCAACCATGGTTCGAGTCCTGAACCTGGTGGCTTAAAACTCAAACTGGGCACATGTGTGCACATGCCTGAAATCATGAGAGGAAAAGGGAGGAGAAGGGATTGTGGCGTGACCATCCCCCCTGGGGGATGATTTCTTGCTTTCTGTCCCTCTCTGTATCTCCAACAAGCACACACACCCTGTAGCAAAAATCTAAAAAATAAATAAATAAAAATAAATAAAACCAATCGTAGTATCTGTAGGCTTAGCCAAACATAATTTGCTAAAGAACTTAAGAGAGTGGATGATCTATAATTTGGGAAAATCTAGCATTGCTTAAAAATTTTGGAGGCCCCAGGTCTCAATCTCAGTCCAACCTAAAGGCCAGGTGTGTGCTTGTAATCCCAACTAGGAGGGTGAGGCAGGGGGATCATGACATGGTGAAATCTTGTCTTTAAAAAACTGGGGGGGGGGTTTTTTTGGGGCAACAGGTAGCATAGAGGTTAAGGCAGCTAAATCACACACGGCCAATTTTGCAGTTTGAGTCCTGAACCCAATGGCTTGAAAATCATGCCGAGCACATGTGTGTGCATGCCCAAAATCCTGAAAGGAGACTTGAGAAGGGACTGCAGCACAACCATCCCCTCTGGGGAGTTATTTCTTTCTCTCTCTCTCTCTCTCTCTCTCACATGCATGCACATGCGCGCCCTATAGCAAAACTAAAAAAAAAAAAAATGTGGTGAGCAGAGCCTTGTATTCCCAAATCTAGACAAGCAGAGGACACAGATTTTTGCCCAGGATTAATTAAGAGCGTGAATCAGAGAAAAATCAGAACCTATCTGTCTACCACCCTCCTTTGGATAACAGCATCACAGCCCAGTCCAAATTGAGCTCAGATTAGTGCAAAGGTGGTGGTGGAGATTTTGCCATGATCTCATTTCAGGAACGAAGTTGTTTCTGGAGGTGGTAGGACATACAAGGATACTATCTCTAGAGAAAGGTTAAATTGAGTTCCTCTCTTAGCTTTCTTGTCCTGAAACTGGTTAGTTCAGTGCTGGTCCAGGGACTCACCCCTTGACAAAGCTGTCTGAAGTCCCTCCTGATTTGGCAGCCGTCAGGTTCTTGGCTTCTTTGATCCACACCTGGAGCTCTCCCCCTTCCCCACCTTTACCTGTAAGGGATGTCATCCAGAGCATGTGAGCCCCTATACCTCCAGATTTCTCCTGAATTTTATCTACACAGCACTTCCTTCCCTAGATCCTGAAGACAGCAAGCTCCATAACAACTGAACCATGTCTGATTTGTATCCTCAAGTCCCTAGCACCTTGCCCAACAGTAAACAATAAGTGCTCAGTTAATAACAACCACAGTAACAATAAATGCTTACTGAAAATGAACTATGAGCCAGACACTATGTTAGGCATTGAATTCTGAAAACAACCCTATAAGATACACACTAGTATTCTCATTTTATAGAGAAAAGTGAGGCTCAGAGAAGTTAAATTGTCTGATATTTGTTGAAAGATTTAAAAAGAGGGAACACCTCCACTTGAGTTCTTGATTCTGTCCATCTTCATAAAACTTGTCAGGCATCATCGGGTGGGGGTTTCAATCCCTACCTCACATTTTTAATATCTCTCTGTCCATTGGTCCTTTGTACTCAGTCTAAATATATGCTAATCTTACCATTTCCTTTTCTTAAAAAAAAATCATTTAAAAAGAAAATGTCCCTTCAATTTGATCTCTTCAAGCTAATCTCTGTGGGTCTCCTCTGTTTCACCATCAATTATCCTGAAGTCTACATTCACTTCCTCTATTTCTTTGCCTCATTCACTCAGCCTAGTTTCTAGTAAAATCTGACTTCTGCTTCCACTAACCACTAAAAATGCAATCTGATGCCAATGAGCCATGTCTTCTCAGTTTTCATCCAGTCTGACCTTCCTGAAGTATTTCAGTACTATTTACAACCCTGCCCGCTTCTGCTTAAAGCTCTCTCCTGGCATTTCTCTCTCTCCTGATAACCTGCTACCTCACTGGGACTTCTTTCTTCATCCATTAAAACACTGCTGCTCCTTATGGTTCTATCCTTCCTCTCTTCTCCAGTCACTCTACATACCCTCCTAGGGATTTCATTGATTCCCCAAATCCTTTAGATTAGACCTTGCTAAATGTACTTCCTCTTGCCAACTGATCAAATTAAACTCCTTATGATTACACTTGAGGCCCTTTGCAGTCGGGTTCTAGCCTCATCTGGAATTCTAGCCCTACTCCCACATATAAGGGAGCTTCTGAAAGTCCATGGAAAAATAGAATTAAAGTATGAGTTTATTTTGGTGGAAACAAAAAAACTGAAATCCATGCATAGTTTTTTTTTTCATAATATGCATTTTCCATGACCTTTCTGAAGACTCCCTTATATAACTTAACTTCAGTCCCACTGAAATAAGGGGTTCAATATTCCATACTCACATACAAACACACGTTTACCATGCCTTTCAAAGTCTTCAGGTCCAATTTCAATGTTACTTCCTCTTCAAAGCTCTCTCAAATGTAACCAGACAGAATTCACCACGCCCATATTTGTGTTCCCTTAACACACAACTCTTTCTTGCTAAACTAAGCTCCTCGAGGGAAGGTAAATGTCATTTCTTATCCATCTACATATCCCTAGTCACAAACATCACATAATAAATTACTCTTCTCAGCCCTCAATTTCCTGCCCTTCATACTTTACTACCCCTTCCATCTACCCTTCTCAGCCACAAAATTTCTCTTCTCTTCTTTTTAATAGCTTGCTTGCCACACCTGAACCAAAACAAAGTTCAGTTAAATAGCCTTAAAAAAAAAAAAAAAAAAGCCAGGCCTAAGGTATTCCCTTTTGGTACAAAGATACAAAAAAGGCTTACTTAGGAAAGGAATAGTCCCCAGAAGACCCAGGGAGCATCTCAGTTCGTTCTCTCTAACAGTGCTAAGCAAAAGCTAGCACCGGCCTCACATACATCCTGTGAAGATGACTAACAGCTCAATCCAGGGCCCCAAAGAAAACTCACTCTTTTTCCGGTCACCTCCAACAGGGAGTTTGGAGGCTGGGATGTATTTCAATGAAACCACCAACTCGCCTTTGTGTGATGGCAAGCCAGTCAGCGGCTCAGAACTGATCTGAAACACAGGGAAACCCAACAGGTCAAGCTGGGCTTCTTAGGAAGTGTTGAAACCTTTCCTTGAGACTATTCAAAATCACCTCCCAGGAACAGTTTCACAGCATAAGATCTTTCTCCTCATGAATACAATCCAGGGTCCCCAGGCCATAGCAGCCACAGGTTGCTGAGTAGTTTCTTCAGGAGACACAGAAGAGCCAACAAAGAGCCTCTAGCAATATCCACAATTTAGCCACTTTGGGAACACAGTTATTAGATTCCAAACACTCTCAAAGGATTTCCAGCAAGATTGCCACATAAACTCACAAAGGACTAACACAAGAATCAAGAATCTTGCTTCCAGCATTGTTAGTAATAGCCAAGAAGTGGAAA
>NW_006204036.1:107148-111612 GCF_000334495.1 Tupaia belangeri chinensis | reverse complement strand
GAAGAGTCAATGAGTGATTTTTAATGCCCTCTTATAGCATACGGCATGCAGTTAATAAAAAGATTACAACTTACAAGCAAAGTGATGTATAGTGATTAAATGTATACAATAAAAGGTAATAATAATAAGAAGAAGAATACAATGAATCTGCACATGCTGACATGGAAAGCTATCCAAGATTTAGTGTTAAGTCAACAAAGCAAGATGCAGAAAACATATCCCTCTTATAATAAAATATATTCATGTTTATACATGTGAATATATATTTATGTGAACAATGATCATTACCATTACCACTTATTTGTCACTCCCTATGTGCCAGGCACTAGTATAAGTACTTTATAATTTTGTTTAATCCTCAAGATAGTCCCTATGAAATAGGTATTGTTATCCCTACCTTATATGTTATGGAACAGAGGAACAGAGAAGTTAAGTAATTTGCTCAAGGCCACACAGTTACTAATGGGCAGAGCTAGGATTTGAATTCAGAGAGGTTGGTTCCTGAGTCCATGCTTTTAACCACTGTCCTATAACACACTGAAAAAAAACAAAAGGACACAGACTAACTTAACAATTAGTTTCTCTAAAGAACAAAGCAGAATGGAGAAAGGAAAGAAAACGTTCCCTTTTTATACTGTATCTACAGTGTCATTTTTATGAGAATGGCATGTATTGCTTGCATGATTTTTAAAGATAAAAAGTATTTTTTAAATAAGGGCTTACTGGCTGGCCAATGACATGGCAGTTAAGGCAGGTGGATACCACATGGCTGACTTTACGGTTTGAGTCCTGGACCAGTGGCTTGAAAAACACGCCAGGTGTGTGTGCATGCATACCCAAAATCCCAAGAGGAAAATGAAGGAGAAAGAATTGCAGCATGGCCATCCTGCCTAGTGACTGATTTTTCACTTTCCCCTTCTCTCTCTCTCTGTGGGAACACATAGATCCTTTAGCAAAACTAAAAAATTAAAATTAAAAAAAGGAAAAAAAAAGGGCCTACAAAGAATTAAGGGCTGGGGCCAGCAGTTGGCATGGTGGTTAAGACTGTCATGTGCTGGACTCCCACATGACTGATCACAGTTCAAGTCCCAGACCTAGCAGCTTGTTTTCTCACTCTCCCCCACCATCTGTCTCTAGTCAAATTGAAAAATAATGATGATAATAAATAAAATTAAATAAATAATTATTTTAAAAAGATTTAAGGGCTAGATGGAACTCTGCCAAACAGATTTGGATATGCCACAATTTTAAAAATTTTATTTTATTATCCTTATTTTCAATTAATTATTGTACATCTTTGTGTGGTACAACATAGTTTTCAATTTTACATTTATTTTTTATTAATATTTGTCTCTATCGCTAGCATCAAAGTGCTGAGAAGACAGGAATCAAACCTATTTTTGTTCAACTTAGTAAGCCCAATACTTAGCAAAGTACCTGGCACATAGTAGGCACTCCACAAACATTCACTCAATGAATGTAGGAGTAAATGAATGAAGGTCTGAGATGAGTAGCAAGTGGCCTGTCATCTTTGGTTTTAGGTAGCAAAGTTGCTTCATTCTATTGGCTCTTTCTTCATGACTCTTTCTTTATTCTTTGGTACCAGAGCAGGAGCTGGTACAGACCAGAGGTGCCCTTTTACCTCTGTTTGCTGGAGCTTCTCTAACTAGGTCCTCACCCCCAAGTATACTGATACTAGGAAGATACAATCCCCATAGGTTTGAATCAATGTACCACCCATCTAGAACACCCAAAATTTAGTACATGGGGGAAATGAAAAAGAAACAGGAGTTGGATGCTGACAAGAAAAAAGTGATTGGGAGCGAGTGGATTGCTAGGGCAAGAAAAGAAAAATCAGGAACAAATGGAGAATGTTTTAAGTAAAAAATAGGTATATGGTATAGGAATGGTCTTTTTGTTGTTTGTAAAATGTCTACACAGTTGGGGACCAGCAGTTAGCATAATGACTATGTTGCTGAACTCCCACGTAGTCAACTGTGGTTCGAGTCCCGGACCCGGTGGCTTAAACTCCCACCGGGCGCATGTGCATGTGTGCCCAAGATCCCGAGAGGAGAGTGGAGAAGAAGGGATTGCAGCGTGGCCATCCCCCTGGAGGATGATTTCTTGCTTTCTGTCCGTCTCTCTCTCTCTGTCTTTCTGGCAAGTGTCCTATAGCAAAAATATCCTCTCCAAAGAAAATATCTATACAGTTTATTAATTTCTAGACTGTGAACATCACTGGACTCAAAAACTGGAGTTGAACATTACCTATACACTGGCATAGCTGTTTCACTAGCACATTTTCATTCTGGTTGGAAATATTTGCAAAGAGCGAATATTACTGGCATTATGATACAGTTTCCTCTTTTGAGTAAGACAATTTTATTGGTAGCAGTTCACAATGGCTTACAATGACATTTCCAATGTAATTATAATGACGGAGATAATGACTTGCATATCATATGCTTAAGAAATTATAAATTTCTAATAACATGTTATAATTGGATAATAATGTCTTTCTTGTTTTTATTAGTAGTTAAAGGGACACATTTAATGTCACTGTTTTTTTCTTAAGGATCAGCAATTATTAAAATATTGGATGTACATTTCCTTTGATTTAGCAATTCCACCACCAGGAATTTCTCCAACAGTTACATTCACAAAAGGCCAAGATATATTATAGTTTTAAGAGAAAAAGAAAAAAAGAAACCACTTCAAATGCCTATTGTAGAGAAATAGTAAATAAATTATAATGCAGACACATGACAGAAGACTATGCAGCAACTAAAATAAGATAAATCTGTAAAATGACACAGAAGATTGACTATGGAAAATTATTAAGTAAAAAAATCAAGACAGGGATGGGAAGGTGGCGTGGTGGTTTAGGTGCTAGATCTTACATGGCCAACTGCACAGTTCGAGAACCAGACCTGGCAGCTTGGAAAACATACCAGGTATGTATGTGTGTGCATGTCCAAAATCCAGAGAAGAAAGTGGAGGAGAAAGCACGACCATCCCTCTTGGGAGATGATTGCTCACTTTTTCTCCCTATCTCTATTTCTCTCTCTCCCTGGCAAGCACAAGTGCCCTATGGCAAATAAATAAAGAAACAGAAAGAAACTGTCTTTATAACAAAAAGGACATATATAAATAATAGTTTCATGTGATCTCATCTGTCTAAAAATTATATACATATATATATATGTACACAACTCTATAGATATATATCTGTGCCATGTAACTCAAAACTTCGAGGATACCCAAACAGTTGTTAACAGTAGGGTTTTTTGGTATTTATATAATTTTATTTATCATTATTATTGGTTTTTAGTTTGCTACAAGGCCAGTGCACTCAACAGAGAAAGAGGGAGAGGGAGAGGGATAGAGAAAGCAAACTGCAGTCACCCATGTGGGAGTCCAGCACCTTAACCACCATGCTACCTACTAACCCCAATGTGGTTATTTCTAAGGAATGGAGCCTACTTTTCTTTTTACATGCCTTATTTTGTTTCAGCTTTGAACTATGTGCATATAAGTCCTTTTATGCTTTACTTTCTAAATATAGTAAAAAGTTTAAATGTTCAGGGGAACAGATAGTGAAAACTAAGTGTCCTGCCCACCTCAGTCTCCCTTCCTAGAGGCAGCCACCATCACTAGTTTCTTGTCTGTCTCCCCAAAGGTATTCTATGCACTATGTGTTGTTTTAAACATTAAAATGATAGTGTAAAATTTTAAAGAACTTTGTCATAATCATGAAGTTGCTGACTAAGTCCTCTGTTTTACCAATTTCACCTTAACCAGAGTGACGTAACCTATTGAATATCCATTATGTGCCAGGCACTGACTGGTACTTGGCATACAATCCTGCAAAAGAGGAATAGTATTGTTAATTCTGTTGTATAGATGAAGAAACTGAGGCTCACCGAAGGTAGGTGACTTACCTAATTTATAAATTAGGTGACTCACCTAACTGGCAAGTGACAAAACCAGGATTCCAATCCAGGTCTGCACTCAGCTCCAAGGTATAATTATGCCATACTGCTACACTCTTACCAGAGGTACCATCTCCGAGTAGACATTTTCTACGGCCCATGTAACCAAGAGTACAGCTATTATTGGAGCTCCATGAGTTGCCTTATTTCCTACTTCTTTGGTGAAAAGGTGAGCTTAGAAAAGGGGTGCAGATTAGGATACACCCAGAAGGTTGGTTTGGAGAAGAGGTGCAAGTTAGAATATTAGGACACACTCACAATCTGGAAGGTTAGGAGCAAAGCTTGGCACACATGTGAAAGACTTTCCAAAGCAAAGTCATGGCTTCATGATTTGCCTGGCTTATACAAAAAAGATGACTCACACTTGACATGCAAGTGCCTCAGAAACTGCTGTCAAACTCAGAAAGGCCAGCAGGGTGCACTAGAACTCTACAAAAGACTACAGTCAATGGCGCTGCCAACATAAACCAGC
>NW_006204036.1:106622-107020 GCF_000334495.1 Tupaia belangeri chinensis | reverse complement strand
GGCCTCGAGGAATCCATCTGGACCTCTGCCTCTCCAAGGAAAGTGTTTCTCCCAAAACGACCATGATGCCAAACTGAGAACTGCAAGGTCCTCTGAGTCAGGAGGGATTCCAGGATCTCATACTGTGAAGGGAAAGCAGAAGCCCCCAACGATTAGTTAGTGATAATTTCTTGGAAGAGATTATTCTAAAATGTGAACAACCATACCACAGTTCATAGTCCTGAATATCAAATTTCTTCAGTCCATAAGCATTTTGTGTTTCCTCATTCAAAGCCTCAACTTACCCGATTTCACAAAAACCTACCATAGTCCACAGGAGGACTTGGAAAATTAATTTTTCCTTGAGTGGGTCAGAGAACACTGGAACATCCAAAAAGAACTGCCAAGGTGACTCTTTC
>NW_006204036.1:104170-105290 GCF_000334495.1 Tupaia belangeri chinensis | reverse complement strand
TGTGCCAGGCACTGACTGGTACTTGGCATACAATCCTGCAAAAGAGGAATAGTATTGTTAATTCTGTTGTATAGATGAAGAAACTGAGGCTCACCGAAGGTAGGTGACTTACCTAATTTATAAATTAGGTGACTCACCTAACTGGCAAGTGACAAAACCAGGATTCCAATCCAGGTCTGCACTCAGCTCCCAGGTATAATTATGCCATACTGCTACACTCTTAACAGACCATCTCCGAGTAGACATTTTCTACGGCCCATGTAACCAAGAGTACAGCTATTATTGGAGCTCCATGAGTTGCCTTATTTCCTACTTCTTTGGTGAAAAGGTGAGCTTAGAAAAGGGGTGCAGATTAGGATACACCCAGAAGGTTGGTTTGGAGAAGAGGTGCAAGTTAGAATATTAGGACACACTCACAATCTGGAAGGTTAGGAGCAAAGCTTGGCACACATGTGAAAGACTTTCCAAAGCAAAGTCATGGCTTCATGATTTGCCTGGCTTATACAAAAAAGATGACTCACACTTGACATGCAAGTGCCTCAGAAACTGCTGTCAAACTCAGAAAGGCCAGCAGGGTGCACTAGAACTCTACAAAAGACTACAGTCAATGGCGCTGCCAACATAAACCAGCAGAGGCCGCTGCAGGCAATTCTACCTCAGATCCAAGCTGGGGAAAGAGTTTTTTTCCTTTCCATGTAAAGGGAGGCAATGCTTCAGTTTCTTATCAAGCCTCCAGGAATCCATCTGGACCTCTGCCTCTCCAAGGAAAGTGTTTCTCCCAAAACGACCATGATGCCAAACTGAGAACTGCAAGGTCCTCTGAGTCAGGAGGGATTCCAGGATCTCATACTGTGAAGGGAAAGCAGAAGCCCCCAACGATTAGTTAGTGATAATTTCTTGGAAGAGATTATTCTAAAATGTGAACAACCATACCACAGTTCATAGTCCTGAATATCAAATTTCTTCAGTCCATAAGCATTTTGTGTTTCCTCATTCAAAGCCTCAACTTACCCGATTTCACAAAAACCTACCATAGTCCACAGGAGGACTTGGAAAATTAATTTTTCCTTGAGTGGGTCAGAGAACACTGGAACATCCAAAAAGAACTGCCAAGGTGACT
>NW_006204036.1:98006-104149 GCF_000334495.1 Tupaia belangeri chinensis | reverse complement strand
AGATTTGTGGCCACGTGAATCCCCACTGTCACAATAATCCAAGAAAGCCAGATCACTTCTGTTCTTGTCTCTGAAAGGTCAGGATGTGAACGGATGCCCAGAGTGTATCCTCAGACACAGAAATGGCCCATTAACACCGTTCTTGTCTCTGAAAGGTCAGGATGTGAACAGATGCCCAGAGTGTATCCTCAGACACAGAAGTGGCCCATTGAAATCCAGTCAACCAGCCATGTTGCAGAGGAATAGCTACAACTGAAGACACAAGATGGAATAAGTTCTCCTACCTTCAGAGTTTAGACACTTACCCTGAGGATCTCATCATACACGGGATTGATGGTGTCACGCTTGATGCTGGTTTTTCTTTTACCTTGGCGGGATTTGTCAGGCAGAAGATAAGTCTTCACATATCTAGAAACCAAAGAGAGTACTGAGTAATTCATGTTTCTTTCTCAAGCCTGTTCCTCACTTAAATATGTCATGACAAAATGCAATGTCAAAAATATCTCATCAGGGACCAGCAGATGGTATAGGGGTTACATCACTGGACTCCCACATAGTCGACCGTGGTTCGAGGCCTGGACCTGGCAGCTTAAAACTCATGCTGGGAGTGGGTGAGTGCAAGCCCAAAATCCCAAGAAGAGGCTGGAGGAGAAGGAGTTGCAGTGTGGCCATCCCTCCCTAGGGAGTGACTTCTCGCTTTCTATCTATCTTGCGAGTACACGTGCCCTATAGCAAGAAAAAAAAAAAAAAAAGAAGGAAAAAAAAACTCTCAAAAGAATGTCTCATCAAGACCTCTTATGACCCCCTAAGGCCCCATCTGGAGGCCCCTTTCTCCCAGTCCTGGCTCCTTTTCTATATCATACCTCCCTGACTCCCCACCTCTCACCCCAGGAAGTAGTAAGGTCGGTTTAAAAGTGCCCAGATAGATACCCGGGTCTGGTCTCCTGTCTCAATATCAGTCAGTTTTCAGATGCACTCACGGGTTAGAGCGCTTCTTAGCTTCATCAGCATAGGCCAGCTGGTGGCACTCCTTCACATGGACCACCAGAGTCTGTGTTTGCTGCTCATACTTTATGGAAAAGGCAATCTTGCCCGTCACAAAGATGTTCCCAAAGTCACCAGCTTCACTATAGATGCTCATCATGCTGCCAATTGTACTCTGAAGAGAAAGCACAAACCTATGGAGACGGCACGTTCCCCCATCCACACTGCTCACATCTTCTGTCACAATAAAACTATGGTCACTGGGCAAAATAAAAATCTCAGAAGTCTGTGGTGCAACAAGTCAGTACTGCCGACAGTCATTTATCCACAGGATAAGACAGAGCTAGCAGCACACTCACAACTGTTCAGGTTAACCAATCAGCTCTAGAATCACCCAAGTTATTAGCTTCCTTTCTTTTCCTCTTCTTTGTACATTTTATTGTTAATTTTCACCTGCCCCAGAACAGAAGATGGGCAGAGAGTAGAAGTAAGGTGCAACCAAGTCCATTTGGTGCTATATATACGCTAACACAGTGACTAGAAGGGATTAGTTACTCATTAAAACACGGTGCCTTGGGAACAGCAGATGGCATAATAGTTAGGTTGCTGGACTACCACATAGAAAACTACAGTTCAAGTTTCAGACATGGTGGCTTAAACCTCACACCGTGTGTGTGTGTGTGTGTGTGTGTGTGTGTGTGTGTGTGCCTAACATCCTGGGAGCTGGGAGGAGAATGGAGAAGAGATTATAGTGTGGCCATTCCGCCTGCAGGGTGACTTCTCACTTTCTGTCTGTCTCTCTGGTGAGTGTATACACACTATCACAAAAATCTCTCAAAAACAATCACACAGACAAACAAAACACAAGGTGCCTTAATTATTTGTGGATTTTTAAAAATCTCTACCAAAACCTATAAAGAAAAGGGGGCAGGGCAGAAGTGGGGATGAGGCTGAGGAGGAAACACCACGCAAAGTGAAAAGCACCTTCCTCTCTGGTTATAATCAGTAGTGAGAGCCACAATTGTCTTCTGGTGTGTGTGGGTGCACAAACTCTAATCACACTTGTTCCAACTGTGTCTTTTAAACATCTTCATACTTGACACAACTCAGCTCTTTTTTTTCCTGAGATTTTTTTTCTTTCTTCTATGAAAGAGAAACTGAGACAGAGAGTGAGAGACAGCACCCTCAATGAGGTACTGATACTGTGATCCACCCCCAGGTGGAACCAGCCCAAGATCATGGCCAGTGTGCTCAGAGACGTCCTCAAATAATAACCTGGAACCTCCCCATTGGGTAAGCCTCACAAAGCATTGCATTTTACCACTGTACCACCATCAGGCCTCTAGGTCCTCAGTCTTTTTTTCTTTTAAGAGAGATTTTTGCTATAGGTTGTGCGCACTTACCAAAGAGACAGAGAGAGAGAGATGGAGAGAAAGAAAGCAAGAAATCACTCTGCAAGGGGGATGGACATGCCACAATCCCCTCTCCTCCATTCTCCTTCCAGGATCTTGGACACCCACACATTACATGCGCAGCATGAGTTTAAGCCACTGGGGTCAAGGACTCTAACCACAGTCAACTATGTTGGAGTCCAGTGGTGTAGCCATTAGGCCATCTGCTGGTACCTAGGCCCTAATTCTTTTTTTTCTCCCCTTAATTCTTAAAAGTCCCTTTAACTTCATAATCCTAACTGGTATAGTCAATTTTTAACCATACCCTCATGCCAATTCACCTTACCAGAGCCTATCTCATGACGCTCACTTCCCTTTAATGTGAGAATTTAGAGTGGGCTCTGATAAAGTGATCTGATTATGCTCACTTCATAACCGGGGTACCTCATAAGTGGAGAAGTTATTGTTTAAGAATGACCATAGTCCTCATTCCTTAATGTAAAAACTTCCAGAGCAAAGGCTCAGGAAGTCATCTAGATGCACACTACAGTCTAAACCAAGGATAGGAACAAACAAATGCATCTCACTTACTTGGTAAAAGAGACTAGGATGGTTTCTCCAACTCATGAGTCTGCTTGAGGGAGGCTTTTCTTTCCTTCCTGGTACCCCGACACATCTATTACCCAGAATTAATAGAACTTACCATGGAGGAGCCACTTTGCATGCTGCTTCTGGCTAGCTTCTGGCGATGCAACTTCACCAGATGGTCAATATCTTCTTCTTCTTCCTCCTCTTCCTAGAACGATAGAGATTCAGAGTAAATACAAATCAGAAATGCTTCAGATACTTATATCTTTCCTTTAGTGGGAACTATAAGTATAGCAAGGCTCTGAGAAGCCATGTTTTATGTGTATGCACATGTCCTTATTGATATGTCTCCCAATTTCAGGCTCCCCAGCTCTACTTCAGTCATCTTCCTCATATCTCAAAAGAATAAAATAGGACTAATGTTTTTCATAGGAGCTACAACTCTTACCCCTTGGACCACCCCAACCCAGCCATGCCTTTTTACTTATTCAAAACAAGTATTTATTTGAGCCTCTAACCATATTTGCAGCAATGTACCAAAAGATAAAAGAGATAGCCAAGGAGCCAAAAGATAAAAGAGATAGCCAAGGAGCCAGCAGGTGTCATGGTGGTTAAGGCACTGGACTCCCACAGGGCCAATCGTGGTACAAGTCCTGGACTTGATGGTTTGAAAATCAATCTGGGGGACCAGCCAGGTGACACAGAGTTTAAGGCAGCTGGATACCACATGGCTAAGTGTGTAATTTGAGACCTGGATCTGGCAGCTTGGAAAACAAGCTGGGCATGTGTGCGTGTGTGCCCAAAAATCCCAAGGGGAAAATAAAGGAGTAGGGATTGCAGTGTGGCCATCTCTCCTAGTGGGTGATTTCTCACTTTCCTTATCTCTCTTTCTCTCTCTCTACGTATCTCTCTGGCAAATGCCAATCCTAACTGGTATAGTCAATTTTTAACCATACCCTCATGCCAATTCACCTTACCAGAGCCTATCTCATGACGCTCACTTCCCTTTAATGTGAGAATTTAGAGTGGGCTCTGATAAAGTGATCTGATTATGCTCACTTCATAACCGGGGTACCTCATAAGTGGAGAAGTTATTGTTTAAGAATGACCATAGTCCTCATTCCTTAATGTAAAAACTTCCAGAGCAAAGGCTCAGGAAGTCATCTAGATGCACACTACAGTCTAAACCAAGGATAGGAACAAACAAATGCATCTCACTTACTTGGTAAAAGAGACTAGGATGGTTTCTCCAACTCATGAGTCTGCTTGAGGGAGGCTTTTCTTTCCTTCCTGGTACCCCGACACATCTATTACCCAGAATTAATAGAACTTACCATGGAGGAGCCACTTTGCATGCTGCTTCTGGCTAGCTTCTGGCGATGCAACTTCACCAGATGGTCAATATCTTCTTCTTCTTCCTCCTCTTCCTAGAACGATAGAGATTCAGAGTAAATACAAATCAGAAATGCTTCAGAGACTTATATCTTTCCTTTAGTGGGAACTATAAGTATAGCAAGGCTCTGAGAAGCCATGTTTTATGTGTATGCACATGTCCTTATTGATATGTCTCCCAATTTCAGGCTCCCCAGCTCTACTTCAGTCATCTTCCTCATATCTCAAAAGAATAAAATAGGACTAATGTTTTTCATAGGAGCTACAACTCTTACCCCTTGGACCACCCCAACCCAGCCATGCCTTTTTACTTATTCAAAACAAGTATTTATTTGAGCCTCTAACCATATTTGCAGCAATGTACCAAAAGATAAAAGAGATAGCCAAGGAGCCAGCAGGTGTCATGGTGGTTAAGGCACTGGACTCCCACAGGGCCAATCGTGGTACAAGTCCTGGACTTGATGGTTTGAAAATCAATCTGGGGGACCAGCCAGGTGACACAGAGTTTAAGGCAGCTGGATCCCAAATGGCTAAGTGTGTAGTTTGAGTCCTGGATCTGGCAGCTTGGAAAACGAGCTAGAGTTTAAGGCAGCTGGATACCACATGGCTAAGTGTGTAATTTGAGACCTGGATCTGGCAGCTTGGAAAACAAGCTGGGCATGTGTGCGTGTGTGCCCAAAAATCCCAAGGGGAAAATAAAGGAGTAGGGATTGCAGTGTGGCCATCTCTCCTAGTGGGTGATTTCTCACTTTCCTTATCTCTCTTTCTCTCTCTCTACGTATCTCTCTGGCAAATGCCCGTGCCCTATAACAACAACAACACGCTGAGTCCATGTGCATGTGTGCCCAAAATCCTGACAGGAGAGTGGAGGAGAAGAGATTGTGGCATGGCCATCCCCCTGGGCAGTGATTTCTTACTTTCCATCTCTCTGTCTCTCTCTGGCAAAAGCATATGCCCCATGGAAAAAATCAAAGAGAGAGAGAGAGAATCAAATCAGTCTTTTGTTTAAGCAAATCAAGAACCACATTTACCACAGAAATTTTGAGGAAAATAAGATTCACGTTGTCTTTTCGTAAAGAAGTAATAGCTGGTACCAAAGCCAACTCTTGGTAAATAAAACTTCGTTCAGTGACCAAGTGGAACACAAGGGCACTTACCATATCCACACTGAGGCCCGGGACAGATTTGCTTCTGTCTCCCAAGGAGCCACCTTCGTGCCCCACATCTTCTGGGCGAAGATCTATCACAGATTTAGTGTACTCTGAGTGGAAGATCAAAAACTTAGGTCAAGAGAGACCTGTTCTCCATACCAAAAACCCATCAAGTGTACTTAGAACTTCAGTCCCAAAAGGCCATGAAGGGAAACCAGCTACCTGTAGGCCTGAGGATTTTTCTGGTGTTCTTCTTGAATATCATTTCACCCTCATCCACAGATACCACATTTTGAACCCCAGGCTGAGTTTCCTAGGAAGGAATGAGGGAAAGGAGATAGAAAAGGACAGTTGGGTAGGTAGAAGGAGTAGACAAGGAAGAATAGCCTTAATAAGAAAGGCTCAGATTTCGACTATATCAAACTTAAAGAAAATATTAAATACCTAGATGTAGTGGAAAAACTTATTTCTCATTCATTTCATCCAAAATATTAGAAAATGCTCCCAAGTGAATCTAAACTGAAATTGCTTAGTTGAATTCCTAGTACACATTCTGCCTGAGAGAAGGAAAGGAAAGGAAAAGAAAGGAAAGGAGAGGAGAGGAGAGGAGAGGAGGGGGGAGGGGAGAGGAGAGGGA
>NW_006204036.1:97204-97992 GCF_000334495.1 Tupaia belangeri chinensis | reverse complement strand
AAGGGAGGGGAGGGGAGGGGAGGTAAAGGGAAAGGAAAGGAAGAAGGGGAAAGGGAAGGAAGGGAGGATTGGAGAAAGGGAGGAAGAGGAGGGGAAGGAAGGAAAGAAGAGCAGAAGGAAGGATGGATGGAAGTGAGGGAGGCAGACCAACCGGCTAATAACCTGAAGCTTACCTTTTCTACTTGAGATTTAGGGGCAGACATCTTCTTCCATTCTGGAAAGAGGCCAGATTTATCCAGAGAGTCTCTCCTGGAGGTAGATTCAAAAGTAATAACTAAGTTACATCCTTCCCATCACCTTCTACCCAGGGACTAAAGCTCTGTGGCAGGAGAGCCACTGGTTTGAGGTCATGACAGTAACCAAATCCAGAAGGTATGCTTCACATCTGATTTACCTTGAAGGAATGCAAAAGATCAGACAAGCAATTTTAGATAAACACTCACACTCCATTCCTAAGAAACAGCAGCTTCAGTAACTGCTGGGCTAGAGAGAATCCTCCATAATGCAGCTGCCTGATGAAGTTAACATGCTCTGGAACCTGTGCTCAGAGGCAAATTAGGAGAAGAGCTACTGAAAGACTTCTGGTGAGACAGAGAAAGACTTCATTCTATTTCCAGGGTACAGACACCAGGAACACTGGAGGCATAGGAGCCTCACATCTTAATGCTAAAGAACAAAATGGGAACTGTGGAGTGGAGCAGAGATGAGGGAACTGGGGGGAGTCTGACCTGGAGGTGCTATCCGAGTCAGCCGTGTAGCTATCCAGACTCTCACTCTCAGCCTCCAGT
>NW_006204036.1:85590-97181 GCF_000334495.1 Tupaia belangeri chinensis | reverse complement strand
TTCAAGTGGCACACTAGAAGAAAAACCAAGAGCCAATATTGAAACAAAGTGGGCTCTCCTCTCTGCAGTCAGGCTTCCTCCCACCCCATTCACAATGGTAGCCTAAGTGATCTCTCTATTGATAAAACAGAAATGAGTACACTTTAAAAACTCTTCAGTATTTCCTGATGCTGCTGAGACTGAGTCCAAACCCCTTATCATGGCAAGAAAATCCTAATGGTTTGGCCCCTGCTCACCTCCCCAGCTCAGATATCACCCTCCTCCTTTCTTCAGGTCTTACATTCCAGTAAATGAAGTTCTTTGATTCCCTGAATATCCATCCCAAAGCTCTTTCTATTCCCTCTGTTCTCTGAATGTTCTTTCCTCTACAGCTAGTTTTCTTTGTCTAGCTAAATCTATTCTTTGTCCAAGTGTCTCCTTATATGTCATTTCCTCGAAATAAATCTATGTCCCCAAACCAAGTCTGAATTAGTAATCTTCCTATGTGCTGTCAATGCACCCTGAATGCTTGGCAGCAGCCATCCTGTATACACTTATTTGGTTTTGGCTTTTAAACCAATTATTTACTTTTTAAATATTTTTAACAAATGATTTGAATGTCTTTCTTCTCCATTAGACTGAGTTCCATAAGATCACTGAGCACCTATCTTGTCCAGGGATGTGTTCCCAATGTCCAGAAGAGAGGCTAGCACAGAGCAGAAACTCAAGTATCTGTTGACTGTATTCTTCAATAAATGCCCTCGGTGGGGCTTAGGTGTATCCAGAAATAGCAGTATGTCTCGAAGGCAGTACTCAGAAGACCAGAATTATTTTTCAGCTTAATAACTTTAATAAAGAATGACTTTTGGACATTCAAAACAGCAGCCCTCACCTCTAAAGGGAAGGACAGTGTTCCTAGACAATTTACCAGAAAGAATTGGTGAGGGCAGCAGGAAAAGGAAAAAAAATCAAATCATTCTTCCTCAAGTGTTTCGAGTACCTTCCATTACTTCCAGGACACCACTCTCTCCTGGTTTTCCTTGGACCTCACTAACTACTTCTTCTCAGTCTCCCTTGCTGGTTCCTCCCCTCTTCCAGACCTCTAGTCTTTGGATTGTGTCCAGATGTCTTCATTGGTCTGCTTCTCTTCTCTATTAAAAATTATCCCTAAATGATCTCATCTAGTTTCATAGCTGTAAATATCCTCTATAAACTAATAACTCAAATTTATCTCTTACTCAAACTCCAGGCTTGTTTTGCCAATGGCCTACATGACATTTTCAATGAGATGTCTCACACATGGCAAGTCTAAAACCAAAGCCCTAACCTTCCCCCAAACCTGCTCTTCCCTCAATCCCATCAAATTTTAACTTCCTCTTTTCATTTCTCAGGTCAAAAATCTTAAGAATCATCCTTGACTCTTGTCTTTCTCTCACAATACAAATAAAATCTATCAGCAAATCCTCCTGTCTTTTCTTCACCACATGTCTAGACTCCGATCAGTTCTCACTCCTTCCACTGCTGTCACTCTGGTACAAACCACCATCATCTAGCTCCTCGATGGCTGCAACAGCCTCCTAACTAATCTCGCTTTGTATCTCATCTCTATAGGATCTAGACACAATAGTCAAAATGAGCCTTTAAAATATAAATCAGTGCCAGCTCCTGGTGGTTGAGGCAGCTGGATCCCACATTGGTGATCTCAGGGTTCAAGTCCCAGACCTGGCAGCTTGAGAAATACACTGAGCCCATGTCCATGCATGCCCCAAAGGGATTGTAGTGTGCCCATTCCCCATGTGTGTGGGGGGGGTGTCCTCCAAAGGGATTGTAGTGTGCCCATTCCCCATGTGGGGGGGGTGTCCTCCTCTCTCTCTATCTTTCTTGTGAGTACACGTACCCTTTAGCAAAAAATAATAATTTTTAAAGTACACGTACCCTTTAGCAAAAAATAATAATAATTTTTTTAAATCAGATATAGAACAACAATATGACCCAGCAACCCTACTCTTAGGTATATACATACCCAGGAGAATTAAAAACATATGTCCACACAAAAACTTTTATTGAAATGTTCATAGAAGCATTACTCCTAATAGTCAAAAGGTGGAAACAACTTAAATGTCCATCAATGACATTTAAGATAATTGGATTGGGACCAGCAGATGGTGTAATGGTTATGTCACTGGACTCCCATATAGTCGACTGCGGTTGGAGCCCCAGACCCAGTGGCGGCTTAAAATTCATGCCAAGCACATGTGCATGTGTGCCTAAGATCCCGAGAGAAAATGGAGGAAAAAGGATTGCACTGTGGCTGTTCCTCCACAGTAATTTCTCGCTTTCTCTCTCTCTCTCTCTCTCTCTCTCTCTCTCTCTCTCTCTCTCTGTATCTTCAGCAAGCACACACACCCTATAGCAAAAATCTCTCTTAAAAAATGATTCAATAAGTAAAATGTGATATAACCATTATCCATAAAAGAGAATGAAGTTCTGGCACGTGTTGCAACATGAATGAATCCTGAAAACATTATGCTAAGTGAAAGAAGCCAAACACAAACAGCTACGTTTGTATGACTCAATTTATATGAAATGTCCAGAAAAGGCATATCCATAGAGGTACACAGCAGATTAGGAGCGAAGGAAATGGAATGACTGCTGAATGTGTATGCGGGTTCTTTTTGAGATGATAAAATGTTTTGAAATTAGATAGTGGTGATGGTGGTACAACATTCTGAAAGTATTAACAGCCACAGAATTGTATACTGTAAAGTTGTAAAAATGACAATTTTATACTATGTGAATTTTACCTCAATTTATAAAAGGAAGAAAAAATAAGAACATGTCTCTTGGAGCCATCTTTCTCACTCAGAGTAAACAACAGTCTTACAAAGGCAACGAAGTCTTAACATGATCTGCTTCTCATCCTGTCTCTAGCCATGTCCTCCTACCTCACTCACTCAGTTCCAGATCACTTGAAGATACTAAACACGAATTCGCCTTAGAGTCTTTGTACCTGCTGCTTTATCTGCCTACAGACACCCTAAGGGCTGGCTCCTTTATTTGCTTCTTGTCTTTGCTCAGATGTCACCTTATTGTTAAGACTTGCCATGGCTATCCTAAAGAAAACAGTATATGTACATAGATATATTTCTGGCACTCCCTGTACTTTTTGTCTACTTGTTTCTGGTACTCCATGTACTTTTCATCTACTTAATTTTCTCCACAGCACTTGTCAACATCTGACATACTACACATTGACTTTAAGTTAAATTTATTTCTTCCATTAGTGAGAAAAAGAGTTAAGAAGACAGACAGTACTCCCAACAGGGTCCCAATGCTGTGTTCCGCCCTAGCGTCAGCCAGCCCCAGATCATGGGCACACACGCGTGTCCAGCGCACTCAGAAAGGTTTCTGGATAAAAACCCAGAACCTTCCTATGTGGGTCAGACTCACAGAGTGGTGTTTTACTGCTGTGCCAACATCTGGATTCTGACTGTTTATCTTCTGTATCTCCCACCCCAAACCTAAGTTTCACAAAGCAAGAGACCTTTTCGTACCCCAGTATCTAAAACAGTGTCTGGCACATAGCAGGCATTCAGAGATATGTGTCAAGCAGACAGACAAACTAATAAGTGAACAAAGGATGAAGTAACCAAAATCTATAATGTCTTAGCCAGTAGAGAATAAACCTTCTGAGTTGTCACATGACATTTGAGATAGTTCAGTAAAAATGGACAGCAGAGGTTGAAATCTTAGGGCATGCAAGAGGTGAAATACTGGTCAGTCTTTGAACAGTGTATCAGCTTTAAAGTACAAGACACAACAGGAGACTTGATTTCTTTTTACTTAAGAATCATTCTTTTCTCTCCTTTGCTCCAAAGAAAAAGGAACCCCAAGTAGAACCATTCCTCTAGACAGATCATTTAACAATGGCTCATAGAGAGCGTTTTTTGCTTGTATTTTCTTCCTAAAGATTAATACGTACTCATCCAGAGCTGACACAAACAACCCTGGGGCAAAAAAAGCAATTATTTGACATCTGTGCCATAAAAAATAGACAAAGAGATGGGAACCTTGAGCTCTAACTATCTGTATGATCTCAGGTAAATCACTTATCCTGCTTTCTTTTCTGTAAAAATAAGAGGGTTGAATTAGATTATCTCCGAGGCTCCATCATTTTATGGAAAAATTATTTATGGTCACTTAATCTGTTTCCATGTTTAGTATGAATAAAAGTCTTCTGGGTCCAATGAGCCAAGAGGTCACAGACAGCCAGAAGCAGGTTTCAGAAATTGCATTCTGACTGATGATGTCAGATGTGTTAATCAATTTCAGCAAATAAAAGCCATTCTTATCCTTATCCACAAAGGAAAAGAGGGGCCTCATCACCTGGAACAGATGAGTCACCCACCCAAGGCTGTGTGGATAAAATCAGAGGACATACATACACTGAAACCATATCAAAAAGAATGAAGTAGAGCCTTGGTGCTGACACAGAAAGATGTTCACATAACATTTTTCTACAATTTTTTTCTCTTATACCTTGAGTTATAACTGACATAAATAAGCTTCAAACACATGTTGAAGTATGCAACTTGATGCTTTTTGACATAAGTATGCACCCATGAAACCATTACCACAATTAAGTTAATGAACATATCTACCACTCCCAAGTCTGCTTGGGTCCCTCAGTAATTCCTTTCTCTTTGCCTGGCTCTGTCCCCAGGCAAGTACTGATCTGTTTTCTATCACTAAAATTTTGCTGGAATTTTCTTGAATTTTATCTGAACAGAATCAAAGTTTGTACTCTTTTTTGTTTGACTTCTCTACTCAATATGATTATTTTGAGTATGTATCATTACTTCATTCTTATCCATTGCTGGATAATAGTCTCTTGTATAAACAACTCACTTTATCCACTTACCTACTGATGGCTCCCTGGGTTGTTTACAGGTTTTGGCTACTACAAATAAAACTGCTATTGGGGCTGGCATGTGGCATAGTGGTTAAGGGTACTGGACTCTCACGTGGCCAACCGTGGTTCGAGTCCCAGACCTGGAGGCTTCTCTCTCTCTCCCTCTCCCTATCTGGTCAAATTAAAATAAGTAAATAAATACATAAAGTTAAATAAAATAATTCTAAAAAACCTGCTATGAACATCCATGTACAAGTCTGAATTGATCAATGCTATTGCTTCTCTCAAATAACAACCTCAGAAATAGAAAGACTGAACCACAAGTTAGGGGCACATTGAATTTTTAAAATATCTTTTGACACATAATAACTGCTAAGACATGGGTAAACTGTCTTTTTTTCTTTATGCATGAGAGGATGCATGCACACACATGCAACATTGAGAGACAGCAAGCATGAGAGGAAGAAAGAGAGAAAGAGAGGAAAAGAAGCATCCTCTACAGGGTCTGGTCATGCCACAATCCCCTTCCTCCAGTCCTCAAGCCCACTGGAACTTGAGCACTCATGCACATGCCTAGTATGCTTCAGGGCAATGAGGCTGGGGATTCAAACCACAGTTGTCATGTGGGATTCAGCCTCTTCATGCAGTTCTTACTGTTGCACCATGGAGCCAGCCATAAACTGTTTTTCAACTTGGCTCCACTATTGTACTTTTTTTTTTTTTTTTGAGGTTTTTGCTTTAGGACATGTGCACTCACCAGAAAGAGAGGGACAGAGACAGAGATGATGAGAGGGAAAGTGGGAAATCACCTCCCCCCTGCCCCTGCCAGGGCATGGCCATGCTGCAAACCCTTCTCTTCCATTCTCTTCTTGGGATCTTAGGCACACATGTACACGTACCCAGAGTGATTTTTAAGCCACCAGCTCTGGCACTAGAACTGTGGTCACTGATGTGGGAGTCCAGTGATATAACTGCTACACCATGTGCTAACCCCTTGTACATTCGTATTAACTGTGTATGACAATTCTAGTTGTTCTACATACCAACAACTGGTATGGTCACTTGCTTTATTTTATTTTGATAAAATTTTGCCAGAGGGCATAAACACTCACTGGAGAAAGACACGGAGAGAAAATCACAGACAAAGTGAGAAATGATCCCCCATGAGGAATGGTCATGCCACAATCCCTTCTCCTCCATTTCCCCCTCCTTTCCACATTTTGGGCATGCACACACACATGTTCAGTATGTTTTTCAAGATGGCAGGTCCAGGACTTGAACTGCATGGTTGGCTGTGTGGAATCTAGTCGCTTGAACTACCACACCACTGATTGGCCCTGGTCACTGTTTTAAATTTTATCCATTCTAGTGGGTATATAGTCGTATCAGTTGTGATTTAATTTGCATTTCTCTAATGAATAACGATGTTGAGCATCTTTTTATACCCTTATTTGATATCTACATATTATCTTTGGTGAAATGCGTGTTCAAAACTTTTGCTCATATTCTATGGGATTATCTCTATTACTGAGGTTTTTAAAAGAAATTTTATTTAGTTTTACTTATAATTTTTAAACAATTTGCTATAGGGCATGTGCACTCGCCAGAGAGTGACAGAGAAAGAGAGTGAGAAAGCAAGAATTAGCAAGATAACAGGTCTGGGATTCAAATCATGGTCAGCCATGTGGGAGTCCAGCACCTTAACCACCATGCCACCTACTGGCCCCCTATTACTGAGTTTTTAAAGTTCATTTTCTTTATATATATATAATTTTTTTTCACTTAACATGTTTATATTATGATTCTTTTAAATGAATAAATTGGAAATTTAGGAAAACAACTCACATGTATACATTTAGACAGTTTAGTGAGCCATATGTCAAAAATATTAATAATTATTAATGATTATTTGGAGTAGAGGCAGTGAAGTTACTAGACGCCTTAATTTCTATATTATTTTTCAATGATCATATAAAACATGAGAAAGTCATTTTGCTTTTGCTGAGGGAAAACTGGGGAAAAAAGCATGCATGCAAGCACATGTGTACACACAATGGCCAAAAATTCATCAGCAGTAACCAAATGAGACACGGAATAAAGCCTCAAGCCATAAAGTTTAAAAAGTCATAGCTAAGAAAACAGAACATTTAGTTCAGCAAAGCTCCTTAACTAATACTTTCTGATATTCCAATGTGCAGATTAAGTAAGTACTTCTGAGGTAAATCAAGGGGAAAAAGAAAAAGACCCCTGTATACAAAGTGGCAAATACACAGGATGAACTAGTTGAAAGAGCTAATGTACAATATGAGGATGATAGTTAATAATAGTGTATTGTGTTCAGGATTCTTGCTCTTGCAATGAGAGACAGAATGGGTAACTATGTGAAATGTCAGATGTATCCCACTCTAGAAACCACTTTCCTATATACACATGTTAAGGCTTGGATAATGGTTTCCCCCCTAAATGTTCATGCTTTAGAATTAGTGGACAGTGATTAGATCATAGTGACTGGATCATGGAGGCATCAGTCTCTGAATGGATTGATGATGTATCATGAAGAGAACTGTGTGAGTTCTACCTGTCATAAGAAGGGATTAGTTCTCATGAGAGTGGGCTGTTATAGAAGAGGGTTGCCCACAGCTCACTTCCTCTTTGCGTGCACTCATCATACTCTCTGCCTCTGTAGGTCATGTTCCACCTATATGAATCATAAATCAATAAACCGCTGTTTCTTTCTTTAATTATTTAATTCGATTTATCATTACTGTTTCTTAATTTGACCAGAGAAGAAGACAGAGAAAAAGAGAGAAGGAAAGTGAGAAATATGCCTCCAGGCCCAGAACTCAAACCATAGTGGGCCATGTAGGAGTCCAGCACCCCAACTACCATGCCATGTGCCAGCCCCAACCTCTGTTTCTTTATAGATCACTCAACTGCAGGTATTTCTGTGAGCCATGAAATAAGAGACTAAGAGAACACCTGCATGAGGGGACTTCAAAATGTTTGTGGAAAATGGAAATAAAATTAGTTTATTTTGGTTAAAAAAAAATAGAAATCCATAGTTCTAATATGCACTTTCCACGAACTTTCTGGAGAACCTTTACGTATTATAACACTATATTGTATACCTTATATATACACAATAAAATTCATCTTAAAGTTCATTTCTTCCTTCCTTCCTCTCTTTTTATCTCTTTTTCTTTCTTTCATGAGGCTGGTGGTAATATCCTTGACAGGATCTCACCAAGCTGTGATCCTTCCCTCCAGCATCCCAGCAAGCCAAGATCACAGGAACATGCAGGTGCATCCGTTGTTTTCAAGTCAATGAAGGATCCAAACCCAGGCCTCCCATGTGACTATAGTATTGTCACTGCAGCTGGGTCACAGTAAAATTTTTTTTAGAAAGCTCTTTGGGCTGGCCGCATAGCCTAGTGGTTAAGGGAGCTGATTCCACATGGTTGATTGCAATTTGAATTCCAATCCTTACAGCTTTGAAAAACTCACCTGGCATGTGTACATGTCCCAAGTCCTCACAGGTTGGAGAAACAGAGGATAAATGTTCCATATTAAACATCAGTAAAATGAAATGAAATGGTCTGGCAGATAAAGAAATTCCCAGGTAGTAGGAAAAGCTATAAACAACATGCAAAATGAATGAAGAACCCAATCTAGAGATAAATATAACTTTAGGAAAATAAGTAGGTTTCCTGTGAATGCTTTAGACTACAAGGGAACTTGAAAAGAATATAAATTCAATAAAGTGCACAAGCTCAAATACGAGTTGATAAAACAACAAAATAGAGGAAAAAGAAGATTAAAAGCAAAGAAAAAATTAAAACCTACATAAGATAATTCATTCAAATAATTTAATTAGAAATAGGCAAAAAGTAGGGGAGGGGAACAAATTAATGATATGGAGAAATGGGTTGAGATAATCATGGTTAGTTGCTTTCATCAATCTCTTTTTCTACCACATTAGACAGAAATGGAGGATGAAAAGAATCCAATATTCCTAAAGCAGAGAAGTTAACCAATGAAGCAGGAACAAAAGTGTTCAGAATGCCATAGAAATTTTTTTCCAGCAATGAGTAAAGACTCCATAAAGGCACAACAAATATCAGGAAAATGGATACAGGATGTTCATCATCGAGTTATATCCTTGTCAAGTTACTAAACTTCAAGAAAAAGGAAAGGAATTGTTCAGGCAAATCCAACTATACACACACACACACACACACACACACACACACACACACACAGAGTTATGAAGTTATGAACAAGGGAGAAAAACAAGAAACAAGTTGTCTTCAAACTTTGCAGTTAGCATTCAGTGGCAGAAGACAATGGAACAATGTCTACCCATTTTGAAGGAAAGACACTGTTACCCAAGCATATAATATGCAGCCAAGATACCATTCAAGTATAAAGGCACTTGGCAGACATTTTTAACATGAAAGAATACAATAAATATAGCAATATAGCCCCCGCAAGTTCTTTTTTTTTTTTTTTGAGAGGTTTTTGCTATAGGGCGCGTGCGCTCGCCAGCCAGACAGAGAGAGACAGAGAGACAGAAAGCGAGAAATCACCCCCCAGGGGGGATGGCCACGCCGCAATCTCTTCTCCTCCATTCTCCTCTCGGGATCTTGGGCACGCATGTACCTGCGCCCAGCGTGAGTTTTAAGCCACCGGTCCGGGACACGAACTGCGGTCAACTACGCGGGAGTCCAGCGACATAGCCATTACGTTAACTGCTGGTCCCAACACCTGCAAGTTGGGAACTTCTTCATGATAAAATCAAGACAATCAAGAAATATATCAGGGGGCTGGCTCTGTGGTGTAACGGTAATGCTCTGCTCAAAAAAAGTCAATTCCCAAAACGTGACCACGGTTCGAATCCCTGCACAGTCAGCCTGAAACATGCTGGGCACAGGCATGAGTGCCCAATATCCAATTGACCAGAGGACTGGAGAAAGGGGATTGCAGTGAAACCCTGTGAGGTGCAATTACTCCTCCCCTGCAATGTGTACATGATCTATCACAAATAAAGAAAAAAAGGAAATATATCGAAGTGAACTTCAGAATAGAGAAACCATGGTACAAGGCCTCATTGTAAACAAACAATTCTTTTAAACATGAAACTAAAACTAAATTAGCAGATAAAACAAGCATATGATTTATAGCTATGTAACAGAATGTAAATATAACCGCAAGAAAGTAAAAATAATTTTAGTAACAAGTACTAGAAATGGAAGGAAGAATTAGAAGTGCATTAAAGCTGATTTCTTCCTCTTTCATGGCAAAGAGTCCACTGATAATGTTTAATATCAAAACATCTAGACTTAGGACCAGCAGATAGCATAATGGTTATGTCACTGGGCTTCCATGTAGTGGACTGCAGTTTGAGTCCCAGACCTGGCAACTTAAAACTCATGCCGGGTATGTGTGCATGTGTGCCCAAAATCCCAAGAAGAGAATGGAGACGGGATTGTAGCATGCCCATCTGTCCTGGGGGATGATTTCTCACTTTCTGTCTCTCTGTCTTTGTCTCTCCAGTGAGTGCATGCACCCTATAGCAAAAATATCTCTCTAAAAAAAAATCTAGACTTAAAAAATACCTAGCTGACAATTAACTCCATTCATTAGTATCTACCTAAGAGAAATGAAAATATATATCCACATGAAACTCATAATGAATGTCCATAGCAGCATAGACTTTTTTGTCATAGGATGTGTGCACTCACCAGAGAGATACAGAGACAAAAGGAAAGTGAGAAATCATCCCCCAGAAGGATGGCCATGCCACAATCCCTTCCCTTCCTTTTTTCCTCTCAGGATTTTGGACACATATACACATGTACCCAGTGTGTTTTTCAAGTCACTGGGTCTAGGACTCAACTGCCAAGTTGGTCATGTGAGACCCAGCACCTTAACCACCATGCCAACAGGCCCACATCTCTCTTTTTAAGTTTATTTATTTTATTTATGATAGACAGTGTTTACATGCACACAAGAGAAAGAAACAGAAAGAGAGAAGCACCCTTGATAGGGTGATCATTTTTCCTCCACCCTCTGGCTCGTCAGGATCTTGGACATGCACACAGGCACTAGGCATGTTTTTAAGCTGACCCTGAAATCTGAACCTGTATTCAGTCATATAGCTTTCATCACTACAGTTCAGTTCAGCAACATTATTCTTAATAGCCAAAAAGTAGAAACAACTCAAATGTCCATCAGTAGACAAAAAATATGGTATATACATATAATGAAATACTATATGACAATAAAAAGGAATGAAGTACTGATACATACTATAATGTATATGAACCTTGAGAACATTATGTTAACTGAAAGCTAGTCACAAAAGAGCACAGATTATATGATTCTATTTATGTAAAATATCCATGATAAGTAAATATATAGACAGTAAGTAGACCAGTGCCTGCTTAGGAAGAAGGATGGGAAGTGGGGTCTGATAGCTAAAGGGTACAGGGCTCCTTTTTTCAGGTTATGAAAATGTTCTAAAATCAATTGGGGTAATGGTTGCAGAATTCTGAATAAACTAAACGTCGTTGCATTACATCCATAAATGGGGTGAATTGTATGATATGTGAATTTTTTTTTGAGAGGTTTTTTTTCTTTTAACTATAGGGCACGTGCGCTCGCCAGACAGACAGAGAGAGACATAGAGACAGAAAGCGAG
>NW_006204036.1:55793-85480 GCF_000334495.1 Tupaia belangeri chinensis | reverse complement strand
GGGACGCGAACCGCGGTCGACTACATGGGAGTCCAGCGACATAGCCATTATGCTAACTGCTGGTTCCCTGATATGTGAATTTTATCTCCATAAGGCTGTTAACAAAAAAAAGTGAGTAACTGCTCAGTCGTTTTCATAATAGTTTTTCTCAGGCTTAATGGGATGTTAATGACTAATATATTTTATAGTAAGAAACATCTGTCTGAAGATTAGCAATTTTTTTGTTTACTTTGTTTCAGTGTTTTATTATGCAAAATCCAAGTGCAATTAAACAGACTGATTTTAATTCATCATATCATAATCTAATATCACAAAGTCTTGTTCAGTACATCCATTCAATCATCCCTCTATTTATACATACAGAAGATAGCAGAAATGATGTTCACATAATGCAAAAACTGAGATAGTAGGAATGTGAGTGATTTGTTACTTTCTTCTTTCTTATTTCCTATGATGGTTAAATTTTTAATAATGAGTATGTGTTATTTTTATTTCTTGAAATGGCTCTTATAAAGAAGAAGGTAAACATGCCAAGTGTTAATGTTTACATGTGGGTAGTAGCATTAAGAATTTTTTCCCTCTTTATTTACTCTTTTTTGTACTTTCCAAATTTTCTGATAATAAACACCTATTGTTTTATAAACAAAAGAAAGTAGAAAGAATAAAAGAATTAAAAAGTTATTGTAGTATTTCTTTAATCAATGACTTACTTGGACTCCTTCTGTTGTTCCTGAATGATCTTTCTTCCTGGCCAGATGTCACCCATCTGGGTCTGCTGAAGGAGGGACTGTCCCACTGTTTCTCTTTTACTCACTTCAAGACAAACAAAAGCATGGCAATGATGGGGGTTAGGGAAACAACTCTTAGAGCATCTCCCCTGCAACATACCACATTTGCAGAAGGGATGATAACACAGTCTTTTATATTCCCTAAAAAACCAGCTAAGCACATGGAGCCTTAGCTGTGATTCCCAATCAGAACACACTAGGGCCCACACAAAGGGACAGATCACTGAGGCTCAGCCTTGCAGGAAGCCATCTCTAGACAGGCCCAATACCTGCAGGTTTGCGGCGCAGGGACATCCTGATTATCTCACTGCCTGTGTGATAAGCAAAGCGATTCACTTTCTGGTCATAAAACCAGTCTCCAGTTGCTTTCTTCAGCTCTCTAGGGAGCAATAAAAGAAAATGACAGATGCATAAAAAATGGCTCTTGTCATTCAACCAACAAAGGTTAAGGGGAGAAATTCTCTCCACAGCTGGGGCCTCATCTCTTTCTCCTCAGCCATAAGTGACACTCACATTTCTTTGGTGCACACCTTGCACCTCCAGGTACCATTGCTTTCCTGGATGCGGCAGTCCCGACACACCAGGTGATTACAACCCCGACAAGTGTTGGTCTTGGGAGTCAGTCGGCCCAGGCTCTCCTGGCACCGTGCACAGGTCCGATCACTGTAGTGCTGGCTGCCTCTCTTGGCCCCTTTCCTTTTTATTTCCAGTAACTCATTCTTCAGTCGCCTGCCAAAAAACAAAATGGATTGAGGATCTCCATAGGTTGAATGGAGAGCAGTTGAGGGGTAAAGATAAGAAGACTGTTTGCATCTATGAAAATAACAAACTCAGAGCCCAAATCTGACCCCATGAGGAGTTATAAATGTCATATAAACAAGTTCCTCTGAAAGTCAAGATGAGAGGCATAAGGAAAATGCCTGGAAACCCATGTTTTTTCTGGAACTCTTACCTAATCCTTTTCTCATCTGCTTTTCGGAGCTCCTCATCCCGCTGTAGAACATTGAGAATCAAATCCCTTTCCACTTCAGACAAAAAAGAGAGGTCCAGTATCTCCGACATGACAGTCTACTTTTCCTTCTATTCGTCTTTCTTCAAAGCAATCAGACTAGGAAAGCTACCACAGTTTCCTGAAATGGGAGAAGAACTGATTTTACACCAACTATTTATAATAGTCTCATAGCCTAAGCCTTTCAGGAGACTACTCTTTTGAGTCAGGCTAAAGAGATGAAGTACAAGAATCTGACCTAGTTCCCATTCCTACTCACTCCCACCTGAATAATGACCTGAAAATGAAGAGGTGTTGATTTTTCAAGAAGAAAAAGTTATTCACAATTCTAGAAAAGGGTTTGAGCCTCTCAACATAAACATCTTAGTCAGGAAAGAGCATAAAATAGCTGAATCAAACTCCCCCCATCTACATCAAGTGAATTATCAATCATCCAATTTATAATAATTTAAATGTTCTGAAGTCTCAAAGTCTATTAGCCCAAATACTCAGGCAGCTGGTCTCTGTAGTGGAAGGGGGAAGCATATAAGGACTCTTGCCAGTTTAGACCCATTTCTCCACTTCTGACCAGCTTCCATGTTCCCAGGAGTCAGTCAGCCTTCTGGTACACTTAAAACTTCTACCACTGGGACCAGCAGTTAGCATAATGGGTATGTCGCTGGACTCCCACGTAGTCGACCGCAATTCGAGTCCCAGATCCAGTGGCTAAAAACTCATGCCAGGCACGTGTATGTGCATGCCCAAGATCCCAAGAGGAGAATGGAGGAGAAGGGATTGTGGTGTGACCACCCACCCCCCGCACCCCGGGGGGTGATTTCTTGCTTTCTGGCTCTCTGTCTCTCTCTGTCTGTCTGGCGAGCGCACGCACTCTATAGCAAAAACCTCTAAAAAAAAAAAGAAAAAGAAAAAAAGAAAAGAAAAGAAAAAGGAAAAGGAAAAAAAAAAAACTTCCTCCTCTTACCCTACCTCCCAGGCTTTACTGCACTAGCACTTTCTCAAGAATTTCTTTCCCCATGTCATGAACATCCACTGAGCACCCCTCTGACAAGCAGCATTGTGCAAGGTGCTGGGATACAGAAATGACACGTTTTTCTTTCCCTTAAGAAGTTCACAGAGTAGCAGGGCTATAGACAGAAATACAGTACAATGTACTGAGTGCGATCAGAGGGATTACAAATTAAATGTTATGGGAACTTAGAGAAGTAAGTAAGTAATTCTATCTTGCATAAAGAGGAAAGAGAGAGAGAACTATATGTGTGGAAGATTTTACAGAAGAGGTAGATTTTGCTTTAAGAAACAGCACAGTTTTGTTCTGTTTTGTTTTTGTTTTTGTTTCTGTTTTTGTTTTTTGGGTTTTTTTGGAGAGGCTTTTCTATAGGGTGCGTACGCTCGCCAGAAAGACAGAGAGAGACAGAGAGACAGAAAGCGAGAAATCACCCCCCAGGGTGGATGGCCACGCCGCAATCCCTTCTCCTTCATTCTCCTCTCGGGATCTTGGGCACGCGTGTGCACGTGCCGGCATGAGTTTAAGCCACCGGGTCTGGGACTCAAACCGTGGCCAACTACATGGGAGTTCAGTGCCATAGCCATTACGCTAACTGCTGGTCCCAGTTTTCTTTGTTTTTGTTTCATTTTGTTTTATTTTTGGTGGGGTTTTTTTGTATTTTTTTTTTAACTTTTTTTCTAAGAGAGATTTTTTGTTATAGGGCGTGTAGCATGAAGTTGACTGCAACTTTTTGTACACTTACCAGAAAGACAGAGACAGAGAGTGAGAAATCACCCCCCAGGGGGGATGGCTACACCACAATCCCTTCTCATTCATTCTCCTCTCAGGATCACTGGGTCTGGGACTTGAACTGTGGTCGACTACATGGGAATCCAGCAACATAGCCATTATGCCAACTGCTGGTCCCGAGTACATTTTTTGGGAGGGTGGGCAAATGGTAGGAAAGATAGATGAAGGAAGATTACATAATTTTTAAATACTCTTAAAAACTAAGAATTTCAGGACCAGTAGATTATGTAATGGTTACATTACTGGACTCTCACATTGTTGACCATGGTTCAAGTCCCGGAGCCAGAGGCTTAAAACTCATGCCGGCTGTGTGTGCATGTGTGCACAAAATCCCAAGAGGAGAATGGAGGAGAAGGGATTGCAGTGCGGACATCCCCCCCCTTGGGGGTGATTTCTCACTTTCTGTCTCTCTGGCAAAGCGCACATGCCCTATCATAAAAATCTCTCTCTTAAAAAAAAATAAATAAAACTAAAAACAAACAAACAAACAAAACTAAAAATTTCAGATTCTATTGTATAGGGAATAGTAATCTATAAAACATCTTTGGAGTTGCCTTTTTTCCCCCTACCAGAGTGCACGTGTGCTTGTCAGAGACAGAAAGAGAAAGGAGAATAGCACTTTCTAAGGGAAGCAAGCTCTGCCTAAGGAAAAAGGGGAATCCCTTCTCCTCTATTTCTCCATCCTGTTAGTATTTGTGGCATGCACTTTTAAGTGCCAAGATTGTTTTTCAAGCTGCTGGACCAGATTCAAACCATGCCACATAGGATCTAGATCCTTTAACCACCAGGCAACAGGGTCAGTCATTGGTGTTGCTCAATGATGTTGAACAATCACATGATCGAACTCATTTTACAAAGATCACTCTAACTATAGTATGAAAGATTGATTCAAAGTACAAATTGAAAGGAAATTGGTAGTACATATCTAAAAATAGGCATATGACTTAACTGAGCAATACCACTTCTAGAAATGTAACTAATAGAAATATTCACATAAATGTACATACAAGAATATATATAAGAACATTATGCAACTTTATGTGTAAAAACAAAAAAGTTCTTTAACAGATAATCATTAAACAAAATAATGCAAAATAATACTGAGTTGTCAGGAATGTCTTGACATTCAGAAAAATACATCATGACATTCCTGACAACCTAATACATCCTTATAATGGAATACTATGCAGCCATTAAAGATGTAAGAGATCTATACATACTGATAACCATGAGTGAAAAAAAGTAGCTACAGGACAATACTGAATGATTTCTTTAATAATGTATTTATCTAAAGATTTGTATATGCAAAAACAACGAGAACAAAAATTATTCTTGTTGGTTTCTCTTAGGGAGTTGAATTAGGAGACAGCAAATTTCAAATTTCACTTTTTTTTTTTTTTTTTTTTTTTAGGTTTTTGCCATAGGGCATATGCACTTGCCAGAGAGACAGAAAAAGGTAAAGTGAGAAACCCAAAATGCACCCCCCCACACACACACACAAGAGGACTGGTCATGGCACAATACCCAATCCCTTCTTCGTTCTTCTCCTGGGATTTTGGGCATGTACGCACACATACCCAACATAACTGTCAAGCCATCAATTCCAGGACTCAAACCACGGTCAGCCATGGAATCCTGTGCCTTAACCACCAAGCCACCTATTAGCTCCATGACTTGTTTTCATACACACCTTCCTTTTACATTTCAAAAAGAATTAATTTTTTTTATTTTTATTACAAGACAATAGAGAACATAAGCAACATGGTAAAGTTATACAAGTTATATAGGTTCCTGAAACTGCAATGTTTTCTCAATTTGTCTATTTCTTGACCTTTATTGGAGTATAAGAAGCTAAGCTGCTTTCACAGGTCCTTTCTTAGATAATCGTGAGGAAGTCTTCTTTGTTCTTATCCCCAAGGAGAATGAATATACACTCTCCATGAACACAAGAATTTTTTTCAATATTTTCCTATGTATCTAGCCCAGCATCTAACACAATATCAGGCACATAGTGTAATATGCTGCCATGTGATCATCATGTCTGTCAACATCACCCCAACAGTTGATTTATTAAGAATTTACTATATGCTAAACAAGTACTTTGCATATATTAAATAATCTATCATCACAACAACACTAAGAGTGAGTGGCTATTACTATCCCCGTTATAGAGATGAGAATTCAGAAGTTAGGTTAACTTTCCCAATAATATAAAGCAAGTAAGTGAAATTGCTGGGATTCAAGCCCAGGCAATCTGATTATATGGCTGGTGCTCTGTCCAGGCAGGATCAAAGCCAAAACAATTATAAAATATTGAACAGAGCAATCAAATACATTGTGAAAATGAATTCCCATGTGTGTGGTTATGACTAAAGCACTGGCAAAAAAAATCAGCGGCTTCTGGACAAAGTAGGTACTACCAATTGCCTGGCAGCTAAAGACCAAGGATAGCACAGGCACAATGAAAATGAGAACAATGGCAGAAGTATTAGAAATGGGTATTGTGGAGAGGCAGCAGAATTCTGTGATGAGAAAGGCACATTTGGTACAATAATGAGACCAAGTAATATCTAAAGGCCAGAAAGTGAGAACACCCTTGAAGAAATAAAGATAGAACCATGCTAACAATATATATCTTCTCTTTATTTTTCATTCATGGACCCAACCAATAAGAACTGCCAGCCTCTGAAACCTTAAATTCAAGATTCTCCATTTTTCAACCACATCTTACTCCCAACTATACCTGTTCTTCAACCTCATCAAGACTATGGACTCTCAAACCTTCCATTTTCTCTTGGTCTACCTGCCTCCTCCTGATATTTCTTCCCTACCCATCCTGGACTCCAGATGGCTCAACATTTGAACCACTCTCACCAGGACCTTCCTGGTCCATGTACTTTCATCCCTTTGCCATAGCTACCCAGGAAAATCCCACACCTGTACCAATGCTATAAACAGCCTGCCTTGTCTGCTCCCATACCCACTACTACATAATTCCTAGTCTACAACCTCAGCTGGACTCTCACTATTGCCCATAAATCCTGTTATTTGTACTTGTTCAATTTCCTTACCTAGTTCTTCTGGTTCTATTTTTATTCATCTCATTCTCATTCCCTTCCCTCCAGTCTCATCAAATATCCTTACTTGCAAACAAACAAACAAAAATTTAAGTCCATCAGCCATAAACTCTATCAGCTCCTTGCCTCCTCTCACCATCATTTGCCAATCTGACTTTTTGCAGAAAAGCCATATCCCACTCCCAGCCCTACATTTGACCACAGGTTGCTGCTATTCCCAACACAAATCTGGCCAGCACGATTGAGACAGGATCCTGCAGAATCTGTAGCGAGGAGAAGAAAATAGGATAAGAACAAAAATTAAAAAGCAAAGAAAAAAAGGAAAGCATATTAAAAAAGGAGACAAAGAGGGAACCAGCAGTTAGCATAATGGCTATGTCGCTGGACTCCCACATAGTCGACCGCGGTTCATGTCCCGGACCCGGTGGCTTAAAACTCACGCCGGGCGCGTGTGCGTGCGTGCCCAAGATCCCGAGAGGAGAATGGAGGAGAAGGGATTGCGGCGTGACCATCCCCCCTGGGGGGTGATTTCTCGCTTTCTGTCTCTATGTCTCTCTCTGTCTGTCTGGCGAGCGCACGTGCCCTACAATGAAAATCTCCCCCCCCCAAAAAAACAAAAAGGAGACAAAGAGAAAATAAAAAGTGAGTTGGTAAAAAACAAGTTTGTTTCAATATATCAATGAATATAGAACACAAACATGAACAAAATTCACCCTTGAAAATACAGACTTTAACAGACTGGATAAAAGAAAAATAATTCAAATATGTGCTATTTACAAGGGAGACAGAAGAGATTCATAAATAGATATATAAGGTAAAGCTAACCAAAAGAAAGTTGAAGGAGCTATATTAGTTTATAAAAGCTTCAAGACACGTCAAGCATTAGAAAGGAGATCACCACACACAGAAAAGAAACCTGTATGCATTAATAAAACACCTGCAAATATTTAAAGGTACATCAACTAGAGAGAAATTGAAAAGTCAATTATCAAAATGGAAGGTTAGCTTACCTCTTTATTTATTTATTTTATTTCATATTTTTTAAAATTTTTTTGTTTCTAATTAATTAATTTTCATTCATTCATTGAGCATTGTCACAGCATACAAAATGTAATTTCCCATCCAGAATATACTGCATAGTGGGTTAATCATGCATGTTATCGTCAATACTTTTCCATGTCTAGTTTCACACACACATACATATGTATATATATTTTCCCCCTATTTCTCACCCTCTGCCATTTCCCACCTTCCTTCCACACTATCTCAGGTGTCTACAGTTGTTTTCCCTTCCTTTTTAGCCCCACATTTCATTGATTCACAAAATTTCTTAAATAATCTAACTACTTTCAATAGCAAGCTCAGCTGATATATACATATCTATGAATACATGTCTGACTTTAAGCATGAAACTCTGAGCAGAATGAACATATCTCTTTAAATTATTGTCCCCATTATTAGTAGTACAAGCGGTTGAAATACTGGCAAATTGACGATTTGAACAACAAAGTGAGCTTGATTTAATGGATATATGAAGGATTCTATATCCAATTGGAGAATCATATTCTTTTTGAAGCACATATGGAAGATTTACCCCAAAAATGTAACATGTAATAGGCTGTAATGTAAATCTCAGTAAATTTAAAAAAAAATGCTTTCTTATACAGACGACCACAGTCTCTGAGGGCCAGGAAATTAAGAAGTCAAATTTTAAAATAATTTTTAATCTCAATACATTTTAAATATTTAAAGAGACCTTCTAAATAACCCATAGGTCAAAGAAGAAATCATAATGGGGCTAAACCTATCCTTAAACATCTTAGAGAAAAAAAATCTGTCTTCTGCCTAACCACCACTACTACCACTGCTCCCCGGTGGGACAGAACGTTCTCTAGAAATTTAAAAAGGAAAATATAGAATAAAAATAATCCTTTATTTACAGCAAACTAAATGGTATCTTTCTATGTAAATGGACATCTCTTTTTGAAAACTGGTACTCAGTAAAAATTAATGGAGGCACAAACACAGTCACGAGAAGAAAGCCAGATTGAAGTGAGTTTAGAAAAGTTGTGACTGCTCAGATACTCCCAATTTATGGATACTAGGACTCAACAGAGAAACCAAATACTAAGAAAATTTGTTAAGACTCTTAATTTACATTCAGTCACGAGTACATACTCAAAAGGGTAAGGAATATCTATCTACTCAGTTGTCCACGGCTCAGATAACATGTGTCAGAACCTGAGCTCTGATGGACAATTTGTTCCAAGTCAGTCCTGCAGAATCAAGACTCAGCTGAAAATATTTTAACATAGCAGCCTTGTGGCACCCATGACTGTAAAAAGATATTTTAGAAAAAGTGTGGCATTTATGCAGCAATAAGGTCATGCATAATTTAGTCATTTGGGGCTGGTAAGTGGTGTGATTAAAGCATTGTACTCCCACATGGCTGACTGAGGTGTGATTCTCAGACCTGGCGGCCTGCTTTCTCACTTTCTCTCTCTCTGTCTCTCCCTAGTTAAATTGAAAATAATAATAATAATGTTGATGAATAAAATTAAATAACATAATTCTATTTTAAAAAGTTTTTAAAAGAAAAAAGAAAAAGTGGCTTGTTTAATTAATAATTATACATATCTGTTGCTAAAAAATCAGGACATTTTAACGCAGATACAAAAACAAGGGGGTAACTGGAAAATCTACCATCAAAATGAGAAGCTAACATACCTCTCTCAATTACTGATGGTACAGCAGATTAAAAAAAAAAAAAAAGCAGTCATGTATAGACAAGCTGAACAATCCAACAATACAATAATCTTGATTTGGTAGATATATGTGAAAATCTATATCCATTTGGATACATCTAATCTATGCGATAATAGATTAAGAAATAATAATTAATGGTAACACAAACATTAAGATGGCTGGTTTTCAAGAGGGGGAGAGGAGAGCAATGTCAAATTATTTCAAATTTTAAAGACGAGTTCTAAAAATGAAAAAGTAGGCCAAATTGACAGAAAGTATAGAATAATGAAAATAGTTGTGTAAAGGGACCAGCAGTTAGCGTAATGGCTATGTCGCTGGACTCCCACGTAGTTGACCGTGGTTCGCGTCCCGGACCCGGTGGCTTAAAACTCACGCCGGGAACGTGTGCGTGCGTGCCCAAGATCCCGAGAGAATGGAGGAGAAGGGATTGCGGCGTGACCATCCCCCCTGGGGGATGATTTCTCGCTTTCTGTCTCTCTGTCTCTCTCTGTCTGTCTGGCGAGCGCACGCGCCCTATAGCAAAAACCTCTCCAAAAGAAAGAAAATAGTTGTGTAAAAAATAGTTGTGCAAACAGGCAATAATCCTACAAATAGACAAGTGGAACTGCATTAGGCTAAAAAAGCTTCTGCATAGCAAAAAAAAAAAAAATTAGAGTGAGGACATAACTCTCAGAGTGGGAGACTATATTAGCAAACAGTGCCTCAGATAAGAGACTGATAACCGAAATATACAGGGAACACAAGCAGTTTACCCTCAAACAATAATACAATTAAAAGATGGCCAAATGAGCTGAGCAGATAACTCTCCAAGGAAGACATACAAATGGCCAAAAATCATATGAAAGCATGCTCAACATCTCTTCTCATAAGGGAAACGCAAATCAAAGCCAGAATGAGGCACCACCTAACCCCAGTCAGAATGGCTAGTATTTAAAAAATAAAGAATGATAAGTGCTGATGAGGCTGTGGTAAAAAGGGAACTTTCCTACACTGTTGGTGGGATTGTAAATTAGTAAAACCATTGTGGAGAATGATATGGAGGTTCCTTGGAAACCTACATATAGAACTATCATATGATGCAGTAATTCCACTCTTAGGTACCTATCCAGATGATAGGAAAAACCCTCAGTCAGTAAAACACTTGCATGTCCATGTTTATTGCAACATTATTCATAATTGCTAGGAGATGAAATAAACTCAAATGTCCAAAAATAGATGAGTAGATTAAAAAAATATGGAACATAGGAACCAGCAATTAGCGTAATAGCTATGTCACTGGACTCCCATGTAGTCAACCGTGGTTCGAGTCCCGGACCCGGTGGCTTAAACTCACACCGGGCGCATGTGCGTGCGTGCCCAAGATCCCGAGAGGAGAATGGAGGAGAAGGGATTTCGGCATGGCCATCCCGTCTAGGGGGTGATTTCTCGATTTCTGTCTCTCTGTCTGTCTGGCAAACACACGCGCCCTATAGCAAAAACCTCTCCAAAAAAAAATACAGAACATATATAGTAATGTCTTTCTTTTGATTGATATACCCTGTATTTGTGCTGGGAAAGCCCATGTTATACATTGTAAAGTTGCACAGTGATTAAATGTAAGATAGATAGATAGACATAGATAGATAGATATAGAGATAAATTTTTTTAAAGAGAGGTTTTTGTTATAGGGTGCATGTGCTCACCAGAGAGACAGACAGACAGAAAGCAAGTAATCACCCCCTAGGGGAAATGGCCACGTTGCAATCCCTTCTCCTCCATTATCCTCTTGGAATTTTGGGCACATACATACATGCGCCCAGTGTGAGTTTCAAGTTACCAGCTACCATGTCCAGGACTTGATATGTGGTTGGTTGTGTGGGAGTCCACAGACGTAACCATTATACCATTTGCTGTTGCTTATAAATGTTTTAAGAAAGAAAGAAAATAGTGATATAAAACAGAGTTGGGTTCATATCCTAGCTCTGTTATGAGGGGTTCTCAAAAAGTGCACATTAAATATGTATTATGAAAAATTAAGCATGGATTTCAAAACTCTTCACACCAAAATTAACTTATACTTTTACTGTTTTACCATGAACTTCTTGAAGTGTCCTTATATTTATTAGCTATATAATCTTGGACAAGGGCCTAAAATATAAAAAAGAGTGCCCAAAATAGGAAATTTATTGTAAGAATAATAGTCAGATTAAAACTCATTGTTCGTGGGGCCGGCAGGTGGCGTGGTGGTTAAGAGTGCTAGATTCCCACATGGCCAACCGCAGCTCAAGTCCCAGACCTGGAGGCTTGCTTTCTCACTTTCCTCTTCTCTCTCTGCCTCTCTCTGGTCAAAATTTTAAAATGATAATAAAAACAAATGGAATTAAAAAATATTTTTTAAAAACCTCATTGTTGGTGTTCCCAAAATGGAAACTGATGTGAATTATAAAAATATCAGAGAAGTCCCTGCAGTGGGTAGCAAATACACCTGATTTGAGTACATTGGCGCCCCTCCCTCTCCTAAATATACAGGCAACACATAAATGTGAGAATGACAATACAAGGGGACTTCAAAAAGTTCATGAAAAAATGGAGTTACAGTATGAGTTTATTTCTGGCACAAAACAGTTTTGAAATTCATGCATAGTCATTATTTATTTATTTATTTATTTATTTATTTATTTATTTATTTATTTATTTATTTATTTATTTATTTATTTATTTATTTATTTATTTATTTATTTATTTATTTATTTATTTATTTATTTATTTATTTATTTATTGTTTTTGCTATAGGGCATATACAATTGCCAGAGAGACAGGGAGAGATAAGAGAAAGAGAGACAGAGAGGGAAAGTGAGAAATCACCTCCAGGGGTGTGGCCACACCACATTTCTTCTCCATTCTCCTCTGGGTTTTTTGGGCACACATGCATGCATATATCTTCATGTTTCCAGTGTGTTTTTCAAACCAGTGGATCCAGGACTCAAACCAAGAGTCAGTCATGTAGGATCTAGTAGCCTTAATGAACATATCACATGCTAGCCCCATAGTTCTTTTATAATATGCATTTTCCATGAAACTTGAAGCCCTAACATACTTATATTTGAACTAAATATTTCTAGCAGATGTGACCTCCTGAGGGCAGGCACAGTATCTGGACCTCCCACTCTCAAAGAGCTTATAAACACAGTGTCTAAAATACTGGATGAGTTTAACAGATATTTAGTAAATGTCTTTGTCCAGAAATCTATTTGTGCTTATTTATATGTTTAAACTTAAGCTTATAGAAACTAAAGAGCAATAATAGAGTTCAGGGGGAAAAAAAAAAGGTTTTGTTTTCCTGAGGCAGTATTTGTCTTGTAGTCCAAAGCTTGGACTCTGGAGCCAGACTGCCTGAATTTGAATCCCAACTTCACCATTGTGAGCTGTCTGACCCAGGGCAAGTTACTAAATTCTCAGTGCCTCAATTTCTTCATTTGTATGACATTAATAACTATACCTACCTTTGCAGCTTATTTTATAAATATTTAATGAATTTTTAAGTATGTGAAGTACTTTTTTTTTTTTTTTTGGAGAGCCATTACTCTAAATGCTGGTTCCCAGTATGTGAAGTACTTAAAGTAATGCAGAGAACACTGTTAGCTATTTTTATTTTGTCAGTTTGTATATTTTTAAAAGAATTATTTAATTTTATTAATTATTATTATTATTTTCTAATCTGCTATAGGGCATTCATGCTTACCAAAGAGAGAGACAGAGAGAGGGAAAGTGTGAAAGCAAGTCACCAGTTCAGAGACTCGAACTATGGTTTGTCATGTGGGAGTCCAGCACCTTAACCACCCCGCCACCTGCTGACTAGTATACATGTATTTTTTTTTTTCAGATTTTACTGTTTCAGAAAAATGACATTCATTTTCTTTCAAAAAATACTGACAAATTGCAAGTTAAACTGTAACTAGACATCATTTAAAGTTTCAGGCTTTTGTGTGTATATGAGGAGCTATGCTGACAGTCTTACAGACTTTTTTTTTAAATTGGCCCATTGCTCAAGGGCAAAAAGGCCCAACAACATCAAATTGTTCTTCTAACCTTACAAGTAGTAATTATATGATGTTTTTGCATATAAATTCTAATGGATTATAATTCACGTCTCAGATAAAATTTTTGCTATTTGGGCTATGGACAACTTCAGTAAAATTTACACTTCATTTACCATGAAAAAAATGAACCTTGGTCCGGACCATCAGTTAGTGTAATGGCCATGCCGCCAACCGCAGTTCGAGTCCTAAACCCAGTGTGCGGGACTTAAACTCACGCCAGGCGTGTGTGCGTGCATGCCCAAGATCCCGAGAGGAGAAGGGGTTGCAGCATGGCCATCCCTCCTGAGGGGTGATTGCTCGCTTTCTGTCTCTCTGTCTCTGTCTTTCTGGCGAGCACACACGCCCTATAGCAAAAACCTCTCCAAAAAAAAAAAATGAACCTGGGTGTTTCAAATAATATTAGTTTAACCAAAAACATCTGAATTAAACTATTGTTGTTAGGCAAATGACACTACATTTTACACAGAAACTGATCAGTGATGTGTGATTTACACTGCTACATACCGTATTCTGTATACTTTTTTATTTTTTAAGAGAGATTTTGGCTATTGAGCATGTGTACTCACCAGAGAAATAGAGAGAGACAGAGAGACAGAAAGTGAGAAATTACCCCCTAGAAGGATGGCCATGCCACATTCCCTTCTCTTTCATTCTTCTCTTAGGATTTTTGGTATGCAAGCGCATGTACCTGGCATGAGTTTGAAGCTGCCGGATTCAGGACTCGAGCCACAGTTAACTATGTGGGAGTCCAGCGATGTAACCATTACACCATCTGCTGGTCCCAAGATTCTGTATACTTTTGAACACAGAAATTTAAAACCGATCCTGCATTGTCAAATAAGGAATGTGATGGTGTCTGTGTTATTATTTTCTTTTAAGAGGGCACATGTACTCCCTAAAGAGAGAAAAGAAAATATACCCCTAGTGGAGTGTGGTCATGCCACAATCTTTTTTCCTCCATTTCTACATGCTGTCAAGATTTGGGCATGAACTTGCATGGGTTTATGTGTTTTTCAAGCCACTAGGAATAGGATTAGTACTGCAGTGAACCATATGGGCTCCAACTCTCTATGCACATGCTTACGTGCTGTGCTGAGGGGCTGGCCCAACATCTATGTTATTTTTTGTTTATGCTTTGTTTTGTTTTGTTAAAGATCATTTATTTATTTCCCAGGGGGGTGGCACTCTCATTAGGGTCCTCATACAGCAATCCCTCTCCCCAGCTTTGTGACTAGTCAGGATGAAGGGCAGACATGTCTGGCATGTTCAAGGACATAGTCCCAGAGCTTCCCCATATGGCTCCAATCATACGGCAGTGCTCCTACTTCCTGTGCCAACATGGCTGGGCTACTGTGTCTACAGTTTTGAAAGGTGACAATTAAAATTGGGCTACAAATTATAATAAGTCATGATAACTGGGGATTATAAACTATTACTGGGCTTCTATGTCTGGTAAAGATGGAATAACAAAGAATGAATTTTCTACCCTGCCTGAAACAACAAGTCATAATAATATGAAACAATGGCTTTCAAGACACTGAACATCAGAAAATAAAGGACTGTGATCTCTGATAGAAAAGATATGAGGTGATTTTCCCAGTTTACTGCCTTGAGTTTCCAAGCCATGATACAGGGAGAAAGAACTGTCTGGCCAAACATAGATGGTGGAAGTTTATAGGAGAGATTAACTGAGATAGCAGAACAGCAAGAGGGAGAGAACTTTGAAGGCCCACAGAAGGTTTGCAGATAGGAACTCTATGTATAGAAAAATTTTCCTCTTATTATTCAACTCTCTTTTAAAAGTATAATGGACTATTTAAAGGAAAAAATTAACAATGTATCATGAGGCTCAAACAATGCAGAACAAAGTTGGAATGTAAGTTGATTTCAAGACTTAACTATGCATATCCCATAATCAAGTGAGTGTGTATTGGCACAAAGACAGACAAAAATAGGGTACTTTGCTGATCAGTACACGGTTTGCCTATAAGGAAAGTACTCTAGGTCAGGAAAAGACTGCCTGAAAGGACTCAAAGGAACAGTGCATGTTACTTACACAGGGTTAGGCAAGGTGTCTGTTTCTACCAGTCGAACTGGAAAACTTCACATTCATAAGGCACTGGGTTTTGCCTCAGTAGTAGAAAACAATTACACTCCTACACTGTGTGCTGCTCTGGTCCTGCCTAAGAAATCTAAACAGCAAAGCCTGAAAGGATCGATCTATTTTCAAGTAACTTAAGTGTATCCCAGAACAGAACTCAAGCATATTTATAATAATACAAAAATACGCAGCACTCAAGATAAAATTCACAATATCTGATACCTGATAAAAGTTAAAGGGCATATAAAAAGCAGGAAATACAATCCATACTAAGGAGAAAAATCAATAAAAAATGACTAGGAACTGAAACAAATGTTAAAATTAGCAAATAAAGTCATTAAAGCAGTTATTATAACTGCATTCCCTATGTTCAAAAAGTTAAGGAGAGACATGGATGGTATAAAAAGACTCAAATCAAACCTAGAGATAAAAACCACAAGGTCTAAGATGAAAAATAAAATGTATGAAATTAATAGCAGATTAGACGTTACAGTTTAAAAAATTAGTGCACTTAAAGACATAGCAATAGAAACTATCCAAAATGATACACAGAAAAAAAGAAATACTAGGAGAAAAAAAGAGCAGAGAATTAATGAGCCAAGGAACCACGTCAGTCTGCCTAATATACATGTAATTGGAGTCACCCAAAGACATGGGGGCACTGAAAAAAATATTTAAATAAATGTCCTAAGTTTGAAAGGTATAAATTTACAGATTCAAGAAGTTCAATAAACTTCAGGCGCAAGAAAGATAAAGAAAAGTATACCATATGGTACATCATAGTCAAATTGCTTAAAACCAGAAATAATGAGAAAATATATTTTTAATTGCCACGGGTCATGTGTTTGTGTACCAGAGAGAGAGAGGTGAGAGAAAGAGAGACCGCACCCCCTCAATGGGGCATGGCCACACCACAATCCCTTCTCCTCTATTTCACCATCAAGAGTTGGAACACGTGCACACATATGTCTGGTGTGTTTTTAAGCCTCCAGAGTCATAATTCAAATCACAGTTGGTCATGTGGGAACTGAATCTTCTGATCACTAGGCTACTCAAGAAAATCTTGAAAAGAGCCAGAGTTGGTGGGAAAACCCATTACATACATATGAACAAAAATAATGATAAAAGTACATTTATACTGGAAACAATGCAAGTGCAAAGATAGTGGAACAACATCTCTAAAATACTGAAAGGAAAAAACTAAACCTGTCAACCTAAAATTGTACACTCAATGAAATATCATTCAAAAACAGGTGAAATGAAGACATCTACAGGCATGCCAAAGTTGAAAGAATAAATCACCAGCAGACCTGCTCTATAAAAAATGTTAAAGGAAATCCTTCAGGCCAAAGGCAAATAATACCATATAGAAATATGGGTCAACGAAAAGGAATGAAGAGCAGATGGGATGATAATGCTGTGTAAAAATACCTTTTTATCTCATCATTTAAATCTCTTAAAAGTATAATGGATTATTTAAAGGAAACATAATAATGTATCGTGAGGTTCAAAACAAATGAACAACAAAGTTGGAACATAATCTGATCTGAAGACTTATTATAAATACACAGTAATCAAGTGAGTGTGGTATTGGCATGAAGACAGACAAAAATATTCATGAAACTGCATAGAAAGTACAGAAATAAATATCCTCATATTTATAGTCCCTTAGTTTTTAATAAATATGCAAGGGAGTTCAATAGAAAAATGACAGCCTTTTCAACAAATGATGCTAGAAAAAGTGGATATCCATATGCAAAAAAACACAAAGATTTCTGATATAACACCTTAAACATGATCTAGAATTTGATAAGTTAGATGTTATCAAAATTTCAAATTTCTGGCCTTTGAAAAATAAATAAAGAAAATAAAAATACAAGCTGTATATTGAAAAAAATATTTGTATAGTTTATCTGATAAGGAATTATATCCAGATTATATAAAGAAATCTCAAAACTCTATAATTATCAAAAACTTTCCATTTTTTTTTTCATTGTCAGAGGGAACATGCACTTGCCAGAGAGAGACAAAGAAAGAGCAACAGAGGGAGGGAAAAAGCCAAAGGGGCACAGTCATGACATAATGGTTTTCCTCCATTTCTCCATCCTGCCAGGATTTGGGACACATGCTTTACAAGTGAGGATTCAAAACGTGGTCAGCCATTTGGGATCTGGCTCCCTTAAACATCACACTATGGCACTGGCCCCCCCAAAAGCCCTAAATTTTAAAAGTTGATAGAAAGTGAACAAACACATTAGAAAGGAAGATAAACAAATAGCAAATATGCAAATGAAAAGATGCTCAACATCATTAATCACTAGGAAGATGCAAACTCAAACCACTATGAGATATCACTACACACTATTTAGAATGGCTAAAATTAAAAATGTACCAAATGTTGGCCAGAATTTGAAGCAACTAGAGCTCTCATACACTACAGAGGGAATGTAAAACAGGACATATACATTGAAAAACAGCTGAGTAGTTTGTTAAAATGTTAAACATTTATCTCTCATGACCTAGCCTTTCAACTTCTAGATATTTACCCAAGAAAAGCAAAAGCGTATTGCCACGCAAAGACTTGCAAATGAATGTTAACAAGAGCATTATTCATAATAGTCAAAACCTGCAAAAAACCCTCAAGTGGTCATTAAGTGAAGAGATAAACAAACTGTGGTAAAGACTGAGTATCCCTTATCAAAAATTCTTGGAACCAGAAGTGTTTTGAATTAGGAATTTTTACAAATTTGGCAATATTCTATTTGCATGTACATAATATACCTTGTATCTATTTGCATGTGATAAGATATCTTGAGGAGGGAATCTAAGCCTAAACATAAAATTTATTAATGGTTCATATACATTTTATAGGCATAGCCTAAAGATTATAATCTTTTTGTATTTCAGTGTTTTGACTATGATCCATCACATGAGGACATGTGTGGAATTTTCCACTTGTGATGCCATGTCAGTGTTCAAAATGTTTTGGATTTTGGAGTAGCTAGGATTTCAGATTTTCAGATTAGGGATGCCCAACCTGTATAAGCATACAATGGAATGCTACTCAGCAATAAAAAGAAATGAACTACTGAAACACACAGCAACATGAATGGATCTCAAAATAATTATGTTGACTGGAAAATGTCAGGTAAAAAATAATATGTACTGTATTATTTCATTTGCAGTAGTCCCCCCCTTATCTATGGTTTTCCTTTCCATGGTTTCAATTACCCACGGTCAACTGCAATCTGAAAATAGGTAAATATAATAAAATAGAGAAAGAGAGAAATCATATTCACATAACTTTTATAATGATATATTGTTATAACTGCTCTATTTTATTCTTAGTTACTGTTCCTTTCTTTCTGTGTCTAATTTATAAATTAAACTTTACCATATGTATGTATTTATAGGAAAAAAATTGCTATTTTTTTTCCTATATGTAGGGTTCAGTACTATCCGTGGTTTCGGGTATGAGAGGATCTTGATACATAATCTCCAAAGATAAGGGGGAACTACTGTATCTAAAACTATATAAAATGCAAATAAATCTATAGTGACAGAAAACCAATTAATTAGTGGTTCCCAAAGGGAAGGGTAGGGGAGCAAAAGTACAAAGAGGGACAAGAAGTAAAGATTACAACATGGCACTAGGAAAATTTTGGAAATGATGGATATATTTACTATCATGATTCTGGTGATGGATTCATGAACATATGTAAACATTAACATTTAACAAATTGCATACTTTAAGTACATAAAGCTTATCATATGTCAATTATACCTCAATAAAATTGTTTTTAAAAAACATAAGAGTAAATGTAACTAAACTTTCTTCTTGTAATCGTAAATTTCATAATCTTAAAATATCTAGAAAGCACTAAGAGGCTTTAAATTAATTGAAACAGAAAAGTATTTTATGTCAAAGCGTTTTTTTAAGACAAAATAAACAATACAGAGTAAATCTGAAATATTTCTACTACTCTGTAATTTTGTTGCCTAAAAGATGCATTTTATTTTCTAACTCTTTCAAATAAAGAATTTCAGTGAGTTTTGAACAATCTGTTAAAAATATAAAGACAACATGCACAGAACAAAGATGGGGTAACAACAAAACATTTCTGTAACTGGTGCTCAGAACTATAACATGATTATTAAGTACATGCAACAATGTACTTCTAGTTTTTAGATCTTAATGTTTGTGAGGTATCAGCCATTAAAATTAAATATAAAAGTAAACAGAAGTTAGGCTCTGACCTTCAAGTAGCTATATCATAAAACAAGATTTCGTTTAAATGAAGTAATGTCATTACTTTCAACAAAATGAAAGGGTTATTGCACTATTAGTAAATATTACAATTAATTTTAAAGTGTTTATTTCATCTTTCACCCTTCTTTATTTCCATTTTTGTGCATCCTTTATGTTACTAGTACTGTGGCAATTAATTGACAAATAAATATACATACTTTAGGGATAATTAAAACTTGGGGTGATAAGGGTGAATGATCAAAAAAGTTGGGAAAAGAGACCAAAAGAAAACCATTTTCACGAATTGTTGTGTTTCTGTGATTATGATATGTGGACATGATGCATGTTAATTAGGAAATAATAAATCATTTTGATGATTGTAATGCAATTGCCTTGATGTAAATTGTGCAGCATAATGAATAAGGACTTGTGCTACCATAAGACACATTTCAACATTGACTCTGTTAGCTAATCATGACCAGGCAATGACAATGCTTGAAGCATAGCAATCTAAAGCACTGGCAGAATAATATCTATTTGGTATGTGGGTTTCTTTTTTTTTTTTTCTTTTCCTTTTTGTTTTTTAGAGAGGTTTTTGCAACAGGGCGCGTGTGCTCGCCAGAAAGAGAGAGACAGAGAGACAGAAAGTGAGAAATCACCGCCCGGGGGGATGGCCACGCCGCAATCCCTTCTACTCCATTCTTCTCTTGGGATCTTGGGCACACATGCACATGCGCCCGGCATGAGTTTAAGCCACTGGGTCCAGGACGCAAACTGCGGTCGACTACATGGGAGTCCAGCGACACAGCCATTACGCTAACTGCTGGTCCCAGTGTGTGGGTTTCTAAAGCATGGATTAAGTATAGCCATAAGGGTTAGCAAAATCCAGTATCCATGGGTGGGGGGCTAGCTATTTGACAATTTAAAGGTAAAAGAGAGCTGGCTTTATACCACACAGAAATGAGACCAAATCCAGGGTATGTACTGAATGTACAGAATTTATTTTTAAAAATGAAGAAAATCTACATATAGAAAAGAAAGTTTCCAGAGATGCAGGGCTTCCAGAAATCACCTATCTGAATCCAGTCACCTACTCATAAAGGCATCATTGATAAAATCTTACTGGTACCATCTGAGTGAGCATGCAACATAAAGGTTTGTTTCCCAGGACCTCTCTAGGCATGCCAGACATGTGCATAGGTGCCCAAGATCATAGTCACTTGAAACAGGATGAACCAATGTATGAAGACCATTTTAGAGATGTGCCACTCTCTTCCTCTCTCCTTCTTTCCTCCTTCTCTCTCTCTCTTTCTCTCTCTCTCTCTCTCTCTGTAAATAAATAAACTTTAAAAAATAATGTGAATTTATCTGGTCCCAAAGATTCTTCTGTGAGACCTCTCTTTGATATTCTGGTAGTTATTTTAGTTATTTTTCTCTTACTGTCTGCATGGTTACAGGCATTCGAAATCCTACTTTCTTCTCTGACTTAGAGCTCTGTATTTTGTACTGCTTATAAAATGTTCAGTAGTTAGGAGGGCAAACAATGTGCTAAGCAGTATGATAGCTGGCTAAGGATAAAAGTATAAAGCATAGTGCATGGCTAGAAAGAGCTCACAGTCCTAGTGAAAAAGATACTTAAATAGGAAAAGGAGGGACCACCAGTTGGAGTAATGACTATGTCACTGGACTCCCATGTAGTCGATCGCAGTTCGAGTCCTGGACCTGGTGACTTAAACTCACGCCGGGCATGTGTGCGTGCGTGCCCAAGATCCCAAGAGGAGATTGGAGGAGAAGGGATTGCAGCTTGGCCATCCCCCGTAGGGGCTGATTTCTCACTTTTTGTCTCTCTGTCTTTGTCTTTCTGGTGAGTGCACATGCCCTATAGAAAAAACCGCTCTCAAAAAAAAAAAAAAAAAAGGAACATGGTGGGGCCAGCAGGTAGAATGGTGGTTAAGGTGCTGGATATCCACATGACTGACCATGGTCTGAGTCCCAGACCTAGAGGCTTGAAAATCATGTGTACCCAAAATCCCAAGAGGAGGATGCTGGGGGGGGGCAATTTCGCACTTTCCCTCTCTTTGTCTCTGGTGAGGAGCACATGTGCCCTGTGGCAAAATAATAATAATAATAAAAAGGAGCATGGTAAGCCAATAAACATATGCGTGAGATATGATGAGTATACCAAAGTGGGGCACCTATTCCAGCTTGGGGAAAGGGAACTAGAAAGCAGAAATCCAGCAGTGGCACATGAAGTGATCATAAACTAATGTATACAACCAGTTGGTTAACCAGAACAAAAAGGGCTTTTTGGGCAGAGTGCCCAGCATCTACAGAAGCATGGAAGCACAAAGCAGCTATATGAGCAAGCAGTGCAGTGATGCTGGATGGTATTGTGAAGGAGGATGTGAAAGAGGCATGTAGGGATCACGTTGCAATATGCAGGGGAGCTCAATACACTTTGCTCGTAAATGTGGCTATTTAGCCTTTGACAACAGGAACCATTAAAGAGTTTTAGGTAAGGCTAGGACTTGTGAGACTATTCAGTTATTCAGAATATGGATCTGAGGAGATTATGGCATAAATCCAGAAGGAAGATGATGGCAGCCAAGAGAACAAGGCAGTGGAAAAGGGCCTAGTGAAAACATAACGGGGAAGTAAAATCTGCAGGACCTATGAATGTCTTGTAACATAGGAACAGCCTCTTGTACTAGGACTTGGAGTTCTGATGTACTAAATTTCTAATTGGGGACGGTGTATCATAGAATCATGCTTAAAAGCACTGCATCCAGCACCAAGCTACCTGGGTTCAAATCACAGCTTCATTGCATTTTAGCTATGTGAACTTTGAGCAAGTTATTTAACCTCCTTGAGTCTCAGTTTTCCCATTTGTAAAAATGGGGACTGATATAAAGAGCTCCTGACTGAAGCTGTGAGAATTCAAGTATGCATCATAAGTAGAAGACATAGCATAGTGACTGGCATAGAGTAAGCATCCAATATTGGTAGCTGTTTGGTTTTATTATTAGCCATATATTTTGGAAAATACTTGAGCATATGTCTATTTTGACATCTTTCTATGAAATTTGAGAAATCTACTCAGTATTCTTGACCAGATGGAAAGTCACCGTACCTCTCTGCATGGAGATAGGCTGACAAGCATAAATATTAAGCAAATGTTAGTAATTAGATATGATCAGCTTAAGAGGTATTTATTTATACACTGTTCCAGACAGGATTTCAAGTGACTTACAAAGATACATAAAACATAACAAAATAGCATACATTTTAAAAGTAGGATCAAAAAGAAGAAAAACAAGAGTGAGACAAAGAATCAGAATCAAAGCTCCAAAACCAGGGCAACTGAGGATCCCAGTGGTTGGTTGGAGTCTAGATTCCACTGACCCATCCAAGGAGTACATCTCTGCCTCACACCATGTGCCCTAGCACTTTTCCTGGGCCTGTTCTCAAAATATTCACAGTAGAAAAATCATATTTTATTGTTACCTAACAATTAGAATCTGTTTTAGTTCAAAAATCTTAATTGGCTTTATTTACAATTCCAGAATGGGCAATACTTCATTCTATAAAATAAATATTCCCAGTGATAAGAAATTTATAATTAGTTCTCAATTTTACAGAATTCCAATTTTTATTTTACACTAAGGTTTTGGTTCCCTACAATCCTTTATAAACTAGGTTTTAAAAAAGTGGGGTTTACATGTACGAGGCATTTTGCAGTTTTAGCTCCTTTTAAGATATCCACCAACTAAAGAAGATGATGTTAATAATGACAATGATGGGGCTGGCAGGGAGCATGGTGGGTTTTTGTTAAGGGTGCTGGACTTCCACATGGCCAACCATGGTTCAAGTACTGGACCTGGCAGCTTGCTTGCTCACTTTCTCTCTCTCTCTCTCTCTCTGTCCCTCTCTGGTCAAATTTAAATAAAAACATAAATGTTAAAGTTAAATATAATTCTTAAAAATATAGTGACAATGATTAGTAGTAACATTTCTATAACGTTTATGTATAAGCACTTTTCTAAAGCACTTTATATACATGGAGCTTAGTCCACACAATCACACCATGAGGTATGACTATATATTATTATGTGCATTCTACAAATGAAGAAAGTGAAGCACAGATTGAGCAACTAATCAAGTCCAAGTTCACACCTCATGAAATTAACTGTCTGATTATAGACCCAGGCAGTCCGGTTCCAGAGTCCAAGCTTTTAGCCATTGTGACATACTGTCTTTTCATGTTCTGGCAATATTGTTCTACATATTGGGTTGTTGGAAAAAATCATGATGCATTTTTGCATAGAAAAAAGACATCATGACCTTTTCCGACAACCCAACAGTAACATTTGGAAAAGGAGACATATTACCCTCAGGAACTTGAGGTGTTTTTTTTGTTTGTTTGTTTGTTTGTTTTTTGGGGTTTTTTTGAGAGGTTTTCGCTATAAGGCGCGTGCGCTCGCCAGACAGACAGAGAGAGACATAGAGACAGAAAACGAGAAATCATCCCCCAGGGGGGATGGTCATGCCGCAATCCCTTCTCCTCCATTCTCCTCTTGGGATCTTGGGCATGCACGCACACGCGTGCGACATGAGTTTTAAGCCACTGGGTCTGAGACGCGAACCGCAGTCGACTACGTGGGAGTCCAGCGACATAGCCATTACGCTAACTGCTGGTTCCCGAGGTGGTGTTTTTTTAGAAGTCCTCAACTGAGGCCAGATGGTGGCCCAGTGGTAAAACACAATGCCTTGTGAAGCAGACCCACATGGGAGGGTTCCCAATTCATATCTAGGGACCACTCTGAGTATGCTGAGCATAGATTTACTTGTGATCTGTGGGATGGCTAATGGTTAGAGGTGGATCATGGTGTCAAGAACCCATTGGGTGCTGTCTCTTTTCCTGCCTCCCTATCACATGGAAATGTGATCTTATTGTTTTGATTTTGTATTTTGTTTTCCCTCTCCTCGACAACTCTGGGTGCCTCAAACCCAACACTAATTCTAGAAGGGATCTCTATAAATATGGTACATAGACATAAGTATAAAATATCATAAAAATGAGACTATGTATCCAAACAGGGACAACTTTGGAACTGGGAAAATGCATGTAATAAGACAAATCCCATTTAGCTTTGTAGCTTTCAAAACCTATACTTAAAGTTTTCTCTCACATGAGCTAGGTAGGTTCACAAGAGCCCCATAAGGTCCATGGGTGAAGGATGGCCAGTTCTCCCTCTTCCCTACCAAAGTCCCTTTCCCTTGCAGTCCAAAAGATTTAAAAAGTCCAAAAAAAATCCCCATCTAAAAGATTGGAATGTTTTTTTTAAAAAAAAAAAAAACAGACCAAGGCTCTGTTGTGGTGGTGTGTGTTGCTAAGACACTGTGCTGCACAGGCAGAGACCACAAGGGAGGCCTGGGTTTAACTGGCAGCCCAACCTAAATGTTGGGTGTGATGGTATAAGCCTTTAATCTCAGATACTTGGGAGGCTTAGGCAGGAAGACAGTGAGCTCCAGAGTGGCCTAAATAATATAGTGAGACCCTATCTGTAAAGGCTGAGGAGTGGTGGAGCACCTACAGTCCTAGCTGTGAGGCTGAGGCAGGAGGATCAAAGCATGGTAAGATGGTATCATACAAAAACAAACAAACAAACAAACAAACAAAAAACACCATATATCAGCCCAGGTAATTTATACATAGGACTTCAAGAAGTTCATGGAAAAACAGAACTAAAGTATGAGTTTATTTGTGTGCAAAAAAATTTGAAATCTAGACACAGTTTTTTCATAATACGTATTTTCCATGAACCTTTAAAGATCACTTATATGCATAAAACATATTTTTTAAAGCTGCCACATTATTATTTTTCAACAAGGCACATCCCCACAAACACCATTATCTTTCTTTAGTCAACTAGCTTTGATAAAGCAGCACCCCCTCAGGGAAGACCCTCTTATACCAAGGTGGTAAATCTTCACAGATGGTGAAGATTTCTAAGTCAAACTCTAGCTGACATCTGATTCTTTCTTGCAGGCCACATCACCTAAAAATCACCCACACAGTCCCTTTAAATGAAAAATCATGATGGTTCATGACTAATCCAGCCCATGTTCACACATAACTGTGATTTCATGCATTTGGTTTCTTTTTAATTTTAGGGATGCTGTGATCTAGCTATGGCCACAGAATCCTAAAACACAATCAAATAATCTTTAATTGAACTTAAATTGAACTGTATACATGGCAAATCATTTAAAAGTATTATTTAGGGCCTATAAAATGTGAAATAAATGCTATTTTTTCAAATAAAGTATTAATAAATATATGCATGAATATATGTACACAAAAAGATAGATATAAATTGGAGAGTAACATGGAAAAAATGTAAAATATTAACTTATTGCCAGCCCTTTTTCCCTTCTAAACTGCTTAACCATAGGTACTTTAAACATTACACCCAATCCCTAGAGAATGTTTAGTGCAGGCATTATCAACTCTGTCCTAATATTTTTAAAAAGTAATATTTTTAACAATTTCCATATATTTTTTAAGTGTATAAAATATAAGAATAAAGAACAAAAAAGTAGAACCATTGAAATGTTCAAATTAGATCTGTACATATTCAGTTATCTTCAATACTGACATAATACGTAAAACATACCTTAATAAGTTCTAAGGGGTGAAGATGAATGATTTTCATCATTTTCACAAGTTAAGATAAAGGAAGACACTCAAAATGTCTAATTGGACTTTTCCAGCCCAGTACATGTAAATAGTTCTGAATAGAACTACACATCAGTGAAGATGCTCTTTTATTTTATAAAAATGAATAATCTCCCCCACAAGATTTTAAACTATGTGAGAGAAGGGACTTTGTTATGTTCATCTCTACATAGTTAGTGCCTAAAGGGTTGCCTGGCCCATAATATTCACACAATAAATATTTGTTGAATGAATGAGCTGGCATCAAGAATACCATATATCATATTCAGCCACACCCAAAAGCTTATCATATGGAACGTCTCCACCTTTGATATAATTAATTCAATACTCCTCTCTGACTCCAACTCCCAATGGCCAGGATCTTAGACCATATGGGACAGAGTGGGGGCAATCTTCTATAGACCCTTCTACTTTCACGTTATCAGTTCTTTCCCATCTTCACTTTCTTTCTAGGCAGTTTGTATTCTATTGTTTCAACTGCACTCTTGTCAATATCATCAGTAATGCATAATTTTATTACAAATTTTTGATAAAAACATAACCCTTCTCAGCTCAGCTGTTGTACTTCATGCCTGCGTGAAGACTCCTGAGATCCACTAGAGAAAAAAAAAATTACAGTCTGGTAGGTTATTATCCATATGAATTCTTGGTCACTAAGCTCAGCTCATCACTGCCTGGCCATGCAACTATGCTTCCCTGTTCCTAGCTTGCTCTTTTGCTCTCCACAATAACTATTTCAAACCTTCCTCAAGTACCTCAAATATGAAACCCAAACTTTATCTCATCTAAACCCCTGACCTAAGAGGTTGGCCTTACCTGCTATACCATAGAAAGATATAAATGCCCTCAGACAAAGTTCCTGCTGCCAAATCTATAAACCTCTCTTCATCTCTACCTGTTCAGGATAATCTTCTACCACATTCTGGATCCTCTTCTATTTGGAATAAGGACTTTGTCCTATAAGGACTTTGTTCTATCCATTATCACCTCCCTCTCATCACACTTTAAAAACACTAAAGTGCTGGGAACCAGCAGTTAGCGTAATGGCTATGTCGCTGGACTCCCACATAGTCGACCGCAGTTCGCGTCCTGGACCCGGTGGCTTAAACGCACGCCCAGCATGTGTGCATGTATGCCCAAGATCCCGAGAGAAGAATGGAGGAGAAGGGACTGTGGTGTGGCCATCCCCTCTGGGGGGTGATTTCTCGCTTTCTGTCTCTATGTCTCTCTCTGTCTGTCTGGTGAGTGCACACGCCCTATAGTGAAAAACCTCTCAAAAAAAAAAAAAAAAAAAACTAAAAAGCCTCCTAAATTAAAAAAAAAAAAAAAATCCCTTGACTTCCATCCCTCCTCTACCATCATTCTTTCTCTGCTCTTTGGAGTCAAATTTCTCTAAGGAATTATCCATACTCACTATTTCCATTTCCTAATACCACAAATCATTTTTCAACCTTTCCACTCAACTCTCCCTTGAAATTGCTCTAAAGTTACCAAGAATCTCCTACATCTTATGACAAGTTCTTTATCCTCTTAGACCTCTCTGAAATTTTAGCACCACTGACGAGTTTTTGATGGAGCCATTCCATTTTGCAAAATGTATTCTACTAATATGCAAGTAGTTTCACAAATATGTGAGAATGCTCAGTGTTTAAAACAGCAAAACAAACTTTAAAGAACATAAACACTCATCCATAGGAAACTGCTTAGTTACATTGCATATATATAATGGAATATTGCTAAAAAGAACATGGTATTTCTATATATGTTGACACTGAAAACTTACCACAACATATAAAGTAAAAAATATGTTGGAAAACATATATTATGATTCCATTTGTATTTTTTAATTGCCAGAGGATGTGTGACTCTCCAGAGAAAGACAAGGAGAAAGCACTCCCCAAATGAGGTGTGGTTATGCCACAATCACTTCTCCTCCACTTTTCCATCTTGTTAGGATTTGGGGCTTGTATGCACATGCATGTGGGTGTGTTTTTCAAGCCACCAGGGCCAGGATTCGAACCAGAGTTAGCCATGTGTGATTTGGCTCCCTTAACCACTAGGCCATGAGCTGTCCCTCCATATATATATATATTTTAACATATAAGTTAGACGGAATAGATGTACAGATTGATGGATGGATAGATGGAAGAAGGAACTATTTTATACAGATATGGAAAAACATATGGAAAGATATACAAATTTAACATTGTTATCTCTAGAAACTGAAATATGCAGAGGATAACAGAAGACTTATATGTTACCTTTTATTGGGTCAAGTAATAAAAATATAATCAGCTCCCTGAGCATTCTAACACTTCCAAACTAGGTAAGAAAGGATATGAAAAGAGAATGACAACAGAGATGGGATAGGGGGGGACATATTTTTAGGGTTTCTAGAGCTAAGGGAGAAGGGAAAGAAGAGTAGTTAATTGTTTCAAACATGTAATAAGACATCTACTAAAAACAAGGGAAGGTAAGTATCCAATAGAGAGCATGAACAGATCATTCTTTAAAAATTTTTTGAGAGATTTTTTTGCTATAAGGCATGTGTGCTCGCCAGAGAGATTGGAAGCAAGAAATCACCCCCTGGGGAGATGGCCATGCAGCAATCCCCTCTCCTCTCAGGATTTTGAGCACACACGCACAGGGACCAGGAATGAGTTTTAAGCTACTAGGTCCAGGCCTCGAACCGCCATTGACTATATGGGAGTCCAGCGATGTAACTATTACGCCATTTGCTGGTCCCATGAACAGATAATTCTTAAAGGAGAAAAATCAAATGTCTAATAGATATCAAAAAGAAAGATTTTATTTTGTTTGCTTATCAATTCACCCAAATTTTAGAAAGACAATATTCAGTTTTTTAAAAAAGAGGATGTAAGACTCTCATACTTTCTTGGCAAATGTAAATTTAGTAAAAGATGTTAGAAAGTAATATGACAATTTGATTTCCAAGAAACTGAACTTTACAGAACTTACCAAATTAGTAATTAAATAATTATGTGAATAAATAAAATGTGGGAAAAAATAGTATGTGAGGGAGGGAGAGGAAAGGATAAGAAAAAAAACTAGAAGTACATTTAC
>NW_006204036.1:49883-55771 GCF_000334495.1 Tupaia belangeri chinensis | reverse complement strand
TTATTTGCTGATGACAATGTATATAGTAATGTCTTTGTGCTGACTGATTTGTATGGTATGTTTGCTGGAAAAAGAAATGTGCTATAAAGATATATGTAATTAAGTAAAATTAAAATATATATTTGGATAATGTATATATACACATTATATACTAATATATGATGTAATATATGTAATTATATATGTAATTAAATGTAAAGAAAATATATATTTAAAAATTCGTTGTAGGCTCTCAGTAAATAAACTCATGCTTTCTGAAAAGCTGCTAGCAATAGCTTAAAGATAGTGGGACCAGATTTTGAAACAGTGGTAACACAATGTTCTGTGAGGCTGAACCACATGGTAAGGTTCCAGGTTCACACCCAGAGACCTCCCTGGACACACCATGTGTATACCTATGAGCCAGAACTAGCTGAGGCTCAGATGAATCATGCAGGTAGCCTGTTGTTGGGGGTCTCTCTCTCTCTCATTCATGGAAGGAAGAAATCGATCAAATTTAGTCATAAATGAAGACAGTGATACTAAAGTTATTCTTTTTTTTTTTTTTTGAGAGGTTTTTGCTATAGGGCGCGTGCGCTCGCCAGACAGCCAGAGAGAGACAGAGAGACAGAAAGTAAGAAATCACCCCCCAGGGGGGATGGTTACGCCACAATCCCTTCTCCTCCATTCTCCTCTCGGGATCTTGGGCACGCACGCACACGCGCCCGGCGTGAGTTTCAAGCCATCGGGTCCAGGATGCGAACCGGGGTTGACTACGTGGGAGTCCAGTGACATAGCCATCACGCTAACTGCTGGTCCTACTTTTCTTTTTTTTTCTTTTCTTTTTTCTTTTTTTTTTTTTTACTAAAGTTATTCTGATGCCTGTGTTGACATCGCTACAAACAAAAAAAAACAGCATAAATACCATGGAAATTTTCTAACTCTTAAAAATGACCATATTTAAAGGTAAATTCAGTCATAGATAGTCCATCATTTCAGCTATTCTTCTACCAGTACCATCCAATCTCCTGTCCTCTCATATTTCTGTGGTAGCCACCAAGAAAGATCCCCTGAACTATTGGGTCATTGGGAAAGCCATGGCCCATTTTTGCATGGAAAAACACATCATGGCTTTTCCAATGACCCAATAGATTATCTACACTGATTCTATACCTCGGCTAATGTGTACTACTGGACTGAATGGATACGGGGTTCTGTGACCTGAGGTGGAGACAAATTCAAGTTATCCAAGCCTTTTGCTGTTTGTTTTATTTTTTTCTAGCTTTATGAAAGTATAATTGACAGAAATTATATATGTTGAGGTGTACAATGTGGTGCTTTGATATACATTATGTGTAATCTGGATAATATACTCCTAGAGAGCCCCCTCACATGCTATTCCAACTTTTCACTGCTCTTCATTCTCTCATGGGGAGAGGGGGAACCCCTCTCTCAAAATCCTGTCCCTTCACAGCTCTTTCCTTCTCCACAGCTTCCCCAGTGCTGCTCTATTTCCCTCCTGTCTCAATAGAAGAGCTACCTCCCTGTCTCTAAGGCCAATCTTTTCTCCCCTTCATCTGTGTCATTCTCACCCTCCAGCTTACTCAAGGATCTTAGGACATCAAGCTTTATGCCATCTACATTATAAATAGGCTCATCTCTTTCCTGTATTTAAATTAAAACAAAATCATGGCCTTGGGACCAGCAGTTAATGTAATGGCTATGTCGCTGGACTCCCACATAGTCGACCACGGTTCAAGTCCTGGACCTGGTGGCTTAAACTCACACCAGGCGCGTGTGCGTGCGTGCCCAAGATCCTGAGAGGAGAATGGAGGAGAAGGGATTGTGGTGTGGCCATCCCCCCTGGGTGGTAATTTTTCACTTTCTCTCGGTCTCTCTCTGTCTTTCTGGCAAGTGCACGCACCCTATAGCGAAAACCTCTTTAAAAAAAATCCTGGCCTTTTCTTGTCTCTTGTGCCTTAGGGTGTATAAGAAACATTTCCTCCCTCCCATCACAGCTGTTTCCTCAACCTGTGTACCATATTCCTTTTCCATCTATTTCAGTCCTCATTCCCCAACCCTCTACAGTCTGCCCTCTCTTCTCCTGTTGTGCTGATGTCATCATTGACCTCCTAATTGCCAAATCTAATGATCATGTTTTTTTAATGTCTTTATGGTGTGTTTTATCTGATTATCAGAGGGGTACACATCATGAACAAAGCTATAACATATGACAGACTAGAGGAAAAAACTTGCACTATATAATAGGCAATGGGTTAATATCCCTCATAAATATAGTCTTTTTACAAATAAATTAATACATAACCCCAAAGAAAAATGTGCAAAGGATATGAAGGAGCAAGTCTCAGGAAAAATACAAACAGCTAACTCACATAAAAAGCTACCCAGCCTCACATGCAATCAGAGAAATGTCAAGGCAAATCAATTAGGTAATATCCGATTTGCAAAAAAACTCTTAAAATTGTCCAGCCTCAGCAAGACCATGAGGAAGAGCATTCTCAATGATGAAAGTATAAACCCTCTTGAATATCACTTTGGTGATGTCTATTCAAATTTTTACATGTACATATCCTTTGATCCAGCAATTTTCCTATCCTACAGAAATATTAGGTTGTCAGAAAAGTCATGACATATTTTTTTCTGTGTTAGTCTATGCAAAAATGTGTCATGACTTTTCTGACAACCTAATACTTATGCATATATATTCTTGAGCATTATACAACCTTGTGGTGGCTTGAACTAGGTTACAGACACAGGAGAAGGACACATGGCAGAACATAAGATACAGTTTGAAGATCAGGTTAATAACAATTCCCAATAAATTAACCAGGGGGTGGGGGGTAGCCTTAGGTTCTCAGTTTGAGCAACTGTATGGATGATGGTGCCATTTTACTGAGACAGGAGAGGCTGAGGGAAGGGATTATGGACAACAGGGAGTCCTGTTTTGGCCATGTTACATTTGAGATGTCCACTTGATAGACAAGTAGAGATGTCAATAGGTCGTTTTACATAGACTACAGTTTAGAAGAAAGGCTGAAGTCAGAGGCATAAAAGTGGTAGGGACCAGCAGTTAGCATAATGGCTATGTTGCTGGACTCCCACGTAGTCGACCGTGGTTCGCGTCCCGGACCTGGTAGCTTAAACTCACACCGGGCGCGTGTGCGTGCATGCCCAAGATCCCGAGAGGAGAATGGAGGAGAAGGGATTGCGGCATGGCCATCCCCCCTGGGGGGGTGATTTCTCGCTTTCTGTCTCTCTGTCTCTCTCTCTGTCTGTCTGGCGAGCGCACACGCCCTATACCAAAAACCTCTCAAAAAAAGAAAAAGTGGGAGTGGTGTGTGTCTATATAAATACTATTTAAAGTCATGAAGCCAGGTGAGGGCCTGTAGGAAGATTTAAGATTTCGGATGGAGAAAAACCTACGGACTAAACCCTAGATCATTCCAATGTTCGATGGCTGGGGTAATAAATTTAGTAGAAGAGGTGGAACAGTTTTTTGAACAAACTTAAGTTTCAAAGAAGTTAACATATATTGGGACCAGGAGTTGGTACAATAGTTACATCGCTGGACTCTCATGTAGTTGACCATAGTTCAAGTAACCAGACCCAGCAGCTTAAAACTGACACTGGACACATGTGTGCACATGCTTAAAATCCAAGGGGAGAATGGAGAAGGGATTGTGGCATGGCCATCCCCCACAAGGGGGAGATTTCTTGCTGTCTCTCCATCTCTTCAGTGAGCACATGTGCCCTATGGCAAAAGTCTCTCTTTAAAAAAAAAAGAGGTGAACATATATTAAATAGTAAGAATCATGTACTTACCACATCAAGACCTAGCTCCTTATAAGTATGCCTATTTCTTATTTATTTATTTATTTATTTATTTATTTATTTATTTTTTGGAGAGGTTTTCACTATAGGGCGTGTGCACTCGCCAGACAGACAGAGAGAGAGAGATAGAAAGCGAGAAATCACCCCCCGGGGGGATGGTCACACCGCAATCCCTTCTCCTCCATTCTCGTCTCGGGATCTTGGGCACACACGCACATGCACCTGGGATGAGTTTTAAGCCACCGGGTCCGGGACACGAACCGCGGTCGACTACGTGGGAGTCCAGCGACATAGCCATTATGCTAACTGCTGGTTCCCTAAAGCTTATTTATTTATTCTGAAAGAGAAAGAGAAAGGGACAAAGAGAGATGTATCCTCCAACAGGGTCCCTATGCCATGATCTGGATCACAGGCATGCATGCATGTACCAGGTTTGCTCAGGAAGGTGCTAGGAAGCAAATCCAAGATCTTTCCCATGTGGGAAAGTTGTATTTCCACTGTGCCACTGCCTGGCCCTAATTCTGAGCATGTCTTTTAAAAGATTTTGGCCTTTTTTCTTTATTGATGATAGAGCACATGTGCATGCATGTAAGACTGAGAGAGATGAGCACCTTCCACAGGTTCTGTTCACAACACAGTCCCCCTTCTTCCAATCATGTAGCCCGTAGGATCTCAGGCACTTGTACATCTGCCTGGTGTGTTTTCTGGCTGACCTAGCCAGTGACTCAAACTGCATTTCCCAAGTGGTATCTGGCTTCTCTTTCTTTTGTTTTTTGTTTTTGTTTTTGGATAGAATAGGAGAGAACATTTTCCAGTTTATTTTATGAGGTCAGTATTATCCTATTACCGATGCCGGGGGGGGGAAAAACATTAGAGAAAAACTGGAAACTTGTATTGAACATAGAAGGGAAAATCTATAAAAAAAAAATCTTATCACATTGAATTCAGCAATATATCGAAAAGATAGTAATCGTGGTGAAGAGTTCATCCTGGGAATGGAAGTCTGGTTCCACATTTGCAAAATCAAAATCAATCAATGTAATTCACCATCTTACCTGACTAAAGAACATGCATCACCACTATACCACAGAACCAGTCCCGATTCCGTTGTTTCATTTGTTCTGTCTTTCTGAACATTTTAAAACACATTTAAGCAGAAATGGCACTTTTTTATATTACATAGTGGCTTCCTCACACTATATAATCTTCCCTGTCCCCCAAGTACTACATGAGTAGCACTATGCTATGCCTTTCCCCTCAAGTTCATAATCCAGTAACCACCTTACACCTATAAAGCTAAGGATGACTTGAAGCCAGAAGCCAACTCTGGCATTTTTTCTTCATTTGAGGTCTTCACTTCCTCACCACACAGTAACTCTCTCCCACCTCTAACTGAGCTTTCCAAATGCCTGAAAGGCTCCCAGGTACCTGACAGTCCAAACGCCCTCTCCTCCTAGTGTAATCTCTATCCTACCAACAAAAAGCACAGCATCTTTGGAGGGCTTTATAGCCCAATGGCTAAGGGAACTGGATCCCACACTGCCAACAGCGGTTGGATTCTAGCCCTGGTGTCTTTAAAGATACACCAGAGCCTGTGTGTCCAAAATCTTGAGGGGTGGAGAAATGGAGGAAAAAGGATTGCGGTGTGACCATACTCCATTGTGGAGTCTCTCTTTTTCTTTCTCCCTCTCTCTCTCTCTCTCTCCCTCTCCCTCCACCATGCATGCACCCTCTGGGAAAAAAAAGTATCTTTATATTTCCATTTCCACATTTAAACTTTAGAATTTTCCATACAAAGGCCTATACGTTTTTTGCTATAGTAAATTTATTTATTTATTTTAAATTTTTTATTATTTATACATTTAATCACTACACATCATTTAGATTGTAAATAGACTTTACCCAGCATGATATACGCTTCAGTCCAGCCCAGTTGAGAATACTATACACGTCTTTGTCAACAGATAATAAACCATATCTGTGGCCCACAAATGTCTATACTTTCTAACTAGGTCAAAGTTGTCATCAGAATTCAATCTCAAAGCAAAAGTCAGCAG
>NW_006204036.1:32918-49868 GCF_000334495.1 Tupaia belangeri chinensis | reverse complement strand
TGAGCCTGGGGCCACCTTACACCTAGAACAACAAACTAGGTAGACTTATTTTCAGGTCCAGGAGAGCACAAAAGAATGCCAACTCCTAGAATGGCAATGTCACTCAGTAACCCATTTAACAAATATTAGCAAGCACCTATGATATGCCAGGCTCTGTTGTGGGTCCTGGGGTCCACTACTGAAATATGACAGCAATCTCTGACTGCTTGGAGTTTATGTTATGTGGGGAGGGGAGAGATAATAACCAAGAAAAATGTAATAAGGTAGGGAAGGGGTATACTGAATGTTCAAGGAAGGAATAGCAAGTTTAAATAGGGTGGTCAGGAAATGCCTCACTAAGCGATGTTTAAGTACAAACTCCTAGCTGTAAGATTTTGAGTGCCTCAAGAAGGTGTGTTCTGTACTTCAATCCCACTATCAGGAGACCTCAGACCCCTGAAGGCATGCTATCCCCAGTTCCTAGCACAAATACTGTTAATCTCTTATATTAAATACAAAGAGAGCTCTAAAATCCATACCTTGTCCTTAGTAGACAGATTACAACTTTTTTTTAATAATGCATTTTTATCATTTCATTTTCTTTTATACATTCAATCACATTATTTAGCTTACAAAGTGAATATTTCAACATGGGAACATTTCTTCGTAGTCCAGTTGATTAAATTTTCCAAGTGCAAAAACAACCAAGAGCAGAGTTCAGGACTTTAATGAGATATACAAAGTGCCTTTCAGGATAACTAGGAATCCTTCCTGAGGGAAGGCAGTGTGCTCAGTGAGGCTATCCCACAGAAGGCAACTTCAGGGCAAAATATTCAGATGAATAGGAATTATTGGCAGGGTGGGGGTTGGGTAGCAAGTTAAGGTTTTAGGAAGAAAAATGAAAGGAACCATTTGAGTATAACATCCCAGAGATGAGATCAGGAAACTCATTTTCTCCCTGACTATCTTTGCCTAAGGTACTCTATCCATCCCAGGACAAAACAAGCACACAATCACCCTCAGGCTCTCTGGCCTGGCTGTTGGGAAATCCTTATCACTTACCACACCCTCATTTCTCCTAGCCTGCAAAAGAGGAAGAAGCTGAGTCAGGTGCACATCCCTAGAGTCCAGGTATATATCCCTAGAATCCAAAGTTATCCTCTCCTAACTTCAGGACAATTACCACTGAGCTGAACACCCAGGAGGTTTCTTCCATCCAGGTATACTCAGGGATATGTGCTTATGGTGGCAACAAGGCTACTGGCCCTGGGGGTGGAAATTAAGTGGGGAAGACATCAGTGAGGTAAGTGGTCCAAAGTCTCCGCAGTGTATCTGAGGTGGAATCAAAGATCACAACTCGGGTTTGGCTTGGAGGGAAAGTTTTTAATCACTTTGTCCTCACCCCTAAGTTATTTAGTGTTCCTAACATCCAAGACAATAGAGGTGATGGGACAGGATAGGAATACGAGCTCTGCCCCCATCAGTCCAATAATTTACAAGGCCTCTGCCCCCATCAGTCCAATAATTTACAAGGCCCGTAACCTCTCAGAGTCTCTTTCTCATCATAACAAGGTTATAATTGTCTACTGCACTGCACAGAGCTGTTGTGACAATTGTGTGAGATAATTATATAAAGAACTTATCACAGTGACTAGCTCAGTGGCTTCTGTCTACCATTAGTAGTAGCAGGAATTAAGGGGGAAAGCTGAGAGCATCAACCAGTATGTTACACACACTCAGACACCAACTACCCCACTGCAGGCTTCCAAGCTCGGTATCACTGTGCTGACCCCAAATGAGGCATGTAAATTGTATTACCAGAAATGTTCCTTCCCTTGCCCAACAAGACCATCTCAAGCCAACCTAGCCCTCTTTTCCTACTAGGATTTCCAGCAGGTGTTAAACTACCAGAAAACTTCAAGAAGGCCACAACTCTGCATTAAATACTGGTCTCTGGCAGGGGGGTATATGCTTTGGATTATTAACACCTAAATATGAATGGATTTATGAGACGTGGGTGTGGGGAGGAGAAAGAGTAGAAAAGAAGCAAGTTAAAAATAGGAGGTCCAGTTTAAAATGATGATGAATGTCTGCCACAAATGTACACAAGGTCTAGGGTCAACTCTGCCAAAAGCAGTATTCTGGAATGCTAGGTCCCGAAGAAGCAAGGGGAAGAAAAGGTTGGTTAATGAGAAGCAGAGCACTTGGTAAAGCCACCAGAATTGTAACCAAATTATTTCACTTACACAATGAAAAAAAAAAAAAAAAAGAAAGCCCTGTCACTCCATGTTAAAAGGCTGGATGACCACCTTTTCTGCCAGCTAACAGCCCATTACAAGAAATAGAAGCGGTCTGTGCCCCTCTGGAGACCCTGCTCCAGGAGCAAATCCCACCGCCTGCCAGAGAAAACAGTTCAGCTCCAGAGCACACAGACTGGTCCCTAGCAGCAAGCACGGAGGAGCCCATTGAGGCAGGACTCCTGGCCAACCCGCCTCCAGCCTTTACCTGTGGGGGACCGGTCAAAGCCAGCGAAGTTGATGCTGCGAGGTCCGAGGTCCGACGTCTGCAGAGACACTGAGAGGCAAAAAGGACACAGCCCGCGTGAGCGACGGGTGGGCCAGGGAAGGGGCCAGGAGGGAGCCAGAGAGAGAAAAGTGGCAGGGAGGGAGCGCCCCAAGCAGACGGGAGCCAACGCGTGGGGGTGCGGTCCGTGACAGGCAGGAGAGAGGGGAGGTCAACTAGGAAGAAGGAAAAACGGGGAGGGCAGAAGAGTTTAGGGAAGGACGTAGGTCCGGAGATGGGATCAGGGACTCTTCGGCCCCGAAAAGGGGCTGGGGGCCCAGAGGGGCTCCGGACTGAGGGCGAGGGGAGGGCCGCTGGCGGCGAACCTACCTGTCAGCTGCAACAGGTGCCCGGAGAGGGCGAGATGGCCCAAGGCTGCTTTCAGGGGAGGGTCTCCGGCTCCGGGAAGACCGCCACCGGGCTCCAGTGGCCGGCTGGTCTCACCCTCCCGGGAGGCGGAAAAAGCTTCAACTTTCCCTGGAGCGGGGAGGAGCTGGTCTCTTAAAGGAGCCGCACAGGACTCCGGGCTCAGTAGAGGGCAGCTCAGCCTGAAGGAGAACTCTAGGAGTCAAAGCCTTAACACACTGAAAGGATGTCCTCCTCGGTTAGCAAAGGGAGCCTGGGGACTGAGGATAAGGGTCAAAGACCAGACCTGTGCTTTCTCCACTCCCCGTCCCACATTTCCATCTGTGGTCACGGTCTTAGATGGTAAAATCACCTACTTCTGCTCAGTTAAACCAAAAGTTAAATTGTCGAGTACTTCTATGAAGACGAAGACTCTGAGCTATATCATCTGGGAAGATAAAGTATGACACAACTCTGGTCCTTTGACTTTTGGCTTTTTATGGCAATCTAAGGTGTCTGGCTGAAATAGAAATGTTTGGGGGCAAAAGAAATAGACTAAATTTACACATGCATCCCCAAGGATTCAACTGGTTAAAATAATTGACTCACTGGTAATCAAAGAAGAGCAAATTAGAACAATAATGAGATTCTTTCACAAAGAGTTGTGTTTGCTTATTCTATTATAACACTTAATGATGATAAAGTAGCCACCAAACAACTCTCATAATTGCTGACAGGAGTGTATATTGGCTAAAAACCCTTTTAGAAAGCATGTGAGCAATATGTATCAATAAACTTTAAAATGTTTATATCTACCCAGTAATTGCAGATTCTCCTCCCTCCTCCCTCTCCTCTCTCCCCTCCCTCCTCTTCCCTATCCTCCCTCCTCTCCCTTCCCCCTCCACCTTTCTCCCCTCATCATCCCTTCTTAACAGTGGCCTCTAAACATACTCAAGTCCTTTCCAGTAGTCCTCAGCAATTAAACATGCTCAAGTCTCTACCATAATGAAAAAAGCATATCCTGCCTAGACACCAGGTCCCAGTCCAGCTCCTCTTTATGGGCAAACTTACTGAAAATGTACTTTACAGGCGCTTTAGGAATTTCCATTCCCTTACCTCTAATTTATTTCTCCACCCTCATCAACCTGGCTTACTTTCCCACTGAAAGTACTCAACAAGATAAGTCAACCAACGATCTAGTGTCAATCAATCAATTAATAAACAAATAGGGACATTTTCAGTCTTTATCTTGCTGACCTCTCCCCTACTTTTAACTCTGTTAGTTGTTTCCTCCCACTGGAAACTCTTCCCATGGCATCTATAACATCACATTCTTTTCTTTTCCTCCTATTTATTTGCCCTTTACTCATTCTCCTTTGTAGGTTCCACTTCTGCTCTATGACCTCTGAAAGTCAAGCACGCTCAGGGCTAGGACATATATGTTTTCCCTAAATGAGCTCTTTAACTTACGTGGCTTTGTTACCACCTATATGGGCACAATTGTAATTCTGTAACTCTACCCAGACCACTTCATTGAACTCAATTTTCTTAGCATCTCCACTTGAATGTGCTGCAGGCACCTCAAACTGAACACATCCAAAGCTGAACCCACCATCTTTTCTCTTAAATTTCCTCTTCCTGCAGTATTTCCTGTATCAGTAACTTATAACATGCCACTGGAGATAAAAACCTGGCACCTAGCACAATATCTGATATATAGTAAGCCCTCAATAATATTTGCATAATGAATTAATAAATGTGTCCTAAGGAAAACAAGATGTACATGTTTTTGTTCACTTATGTTAATCTTAGTATTGCTTACAATAATAAAGTACTAAAAAAGCTTGATGGTTAAGTAATTTATAGTATGGTCTTACAATGGAATAGTATATAGCCAACCAAACTGATATTTTCATATAGTTTATAATGACAGGGAAATGCTTTTGCTTCTATATTAATTGAAAGTAGTATAGAGCATTTAATATAAAATATAATCACAACAATTAATGGAAGTAGGGAATGTGCATGGAACAAAGATTGTGAGGAAATATGCAAAATATTAATAGTGGATGCCTCTACTGGGGAAATTCATTTAATGAATTTTAGTTTTCTTCCTACTTTTCTGCATTTTCCAAGTTTCTTATGGTGATCATGTGTGTCTTGGATAACATAAAACATCTTTTTTGAAAGACCTTTAACAGGGTAAAAAAATTTTTTTGAGGGTGTGCACACTCACTGGAGAGACAGAGACAGTGAGAAGGAACATGAGAAATCACCCCCCGGGCGTGGTCACACTTCAATCCTCAATTTTCCTCCTGGGATCTTGGACACACATGCACAAGCACCCAGCATGATTTTGAATCCACGGGGTCCAGGACTTGAACTGCAGTCAGCCATGTGGGAGTCCAGCAAAGTAACTGCTATGCCATCTGCTAGCCTGGAAAAAATTATTTTAATTCTAGCAGACAAAACTGTGAAAATTAAGCTCATAGGCTTTACTCAGAGTTTTCTTCCATACTTAAGTCTGTCAACACTCAACACTACCCTCACTCTAAAATGTGGAGAAGCTCTTCAAAGAGGAAATCCTTTTGTTCTGCCAAGTTTTGCCAGCTCAGCCCTCTTTCAGCCCCTCTGCTCAGCTCTGTGCCTTCAATGTGTTCCACCCCTCAACCTGGCATGTAAGAAACCCAGACCAAGAACTTCTTTCTCCTTTGCAGGAGGGACTTGACAGGATCTAGAAACATAAAAGAAGTCCTTCTGAAAACATTTAGTCCAACCCCCTTATTCCTGAGCAAAAGCTTTTACTTCTTGTGTAGTTTCTCACTCTCCGGCTCACTAAAGAGAATGTGAGGATCTAACCCCCCTTCTCTACAACATTCTCATTGATTCAGCTGCAAGTACATAGAGAGGGAGCAACACAAACAAGGATCCAGAACAAAATTATTCAAAGGCACCTTCACTCATATTCTGTGTTTTGCAAACTGTTGTCCATTTCTGCTTGAGCCTACTTATTGGATGCTGTATTCAAATTCTTATACTAAATATTGTGAAAGATCTGATGCAAGCAAGCCAGGCTTTATCCTGTACAAATAATATAAACAGGAACATATGGATTATCACTTTACATATAGTATGTCATCTCCTGTCACATATTCAATGATTACACTCAATGAGTTGTTTGATTTTGCCATGTTGAGGGAGTTCTGGCTAGTGCAAACTTAAAAAAAAAATAGAGATTTTTCTCATTTCCAGGTGACAGGATACCTCATTATTGAGGAGTTTTTTCTTTTTTTAAAGAATTGAATTATTGTTATTTAATTTGCTATTGGGGATATGTGCTCACAGACACACACACACACACACACACACACACACACAGAGAGAGAGAGAGAGAGAGAGAAAAAAAAAAAGATGACAGAGAGAGAGAGAGAGAGAGAGAGAGAGAGAGAGAGAGAGAGCAAAAAAGCAAGCTGCCAGGTCCAGGACTCAAACCACGCATGGCCATGTGGGAGTCTAGAGTCTTAACCACCATGCCACCTACTGGCCTCAAAGAGTTACTCTTTTTAGAAGTATTAAATATTTCAAAAATACAAATACACATAGGGAAAAATGCAACAACAAGGATACGCCAACCATCCAGTTTAAGAAATAACTCGTTACCAATACAATCAAAGCCTCTGTGTGCTCCTCCATCCCAAGATTTTCACAGCCTCAGATTTGGTTTCACTCATTTCCATGTACATCTGTATACATTTACATTAGTCTGTCTGCTTTATCTGCAATTTTGTTTTCCACAGTTTTAGTTACTCATGGTCAACCACTGCCTGAAAAAAGGTGGATGGGTTCAGTATGATAAGATATGTTGAGAGATAAAGATAACATTCACATAACTTTTATTATATTATATTATAAATGTACTAATTTATTACTACTTATTGTTTTTGATGTCTTACCATTTACGAGTTGAACTTCATCATAGGTATGCATATACAGAAAAAAAAACATAGTGTATATGGGGTTTAGCATTATCCATGTCTTGAGGCATCCACTGGGGGTCCTGGAACATATCCTCCCTCCCCAGATAAGTGGGGACTGTTGTATTACATCTGACTCTCTATATATAAACAATATTTAGTATTTTATATAAATAATATCACTCTGTATGTACCTTCTGCAATTTGCTTTCCACACTCAGCATCAGATTTATGAGATTTATTCCTATTGATAAATGAAACTCTAATTCATTCATTTTCACTTTTATAGACCTGTCTTTTTTTTCAAGTTTTTTTTTCCCCCATAGGTCACATGCACTTGTGGGAGAAAGAGAGAGAGAGGAGAGAAACAGAGAGAGAAAGTGAGAAATCACCCCTCGTGGGGAATGGCCACACAGCAATCACTTTTGCTCCATTCTTCTCTCAGAATTTTGGGCACGGATGCACAAATGCCTGATGTGATTTTCTAGCCACCAGACCCAGGAATTGAACCATGGCTGACCATGAAGGAGTCCAGTGCCTTAACTACCATGCCACCTGCTGGTCCCTAGAGCTGTCTTAATCTGTTCTCTGCTACTATAACAGAATACCTGAGACTAAGTAATCTGTAAACAATAGAAGTTCATCTGGCTCATAGTTCTAGATGTTGGGAAATCCAGGAGCACAGCATTAGCATCTGGAGAGGGCCTTTGTGCTATGTCATCCCATGGCAGGAGGCAGAAGGGCAAGTAAGTATGCATGTGACAGTAAAGCAGAGAGAACAGAACCTGCTTTTATAAGAACCCACTCTCACAATAACTAAACCAGTCTCAGGATAATGATGTTAATTTGTTTATGAGGTCAAAGCCCTCATGACCCAGTCTCCTCTTAAGGACTCACCTCTTAACATCATCACAATGGCAATTAAATTTCAACATAAGTTTTGGAGGGGACAGTCAAATCATAGTAAGAGCATTACAGGTCATAAAGATATTGTGATTGATATATCTGCTCCCCAATTGATTTGTTTTGTTGTTGTTGTTGTTGTTGCCATTGCCAGAGGGCATATGTGCTCACCAGAAAGAGAGAAAGCACCCCTCAATGGGCCATGATAACCTCCATCATGTCAAGAATTGGGGCACACGCACATACATACTCCAGGTGTGTGTTTCAAGCTGCCAGGACTGGGAATCAAAACACAATCAGCCATGTGGGATCTGGCTACCTATGACTGCACTTAATGACTGCATTACAGAGCCAGCCCAAATTTGGTACTTTTCAATCGCCAAAGTTCTAATTCTGGATATTGGGACACCCTCTCTTTATTCCATGTTAAGTAATAGCTTATTTTTGTAAAAATACAAAGAAAAACAGAGCAGGCTTCCTGACAAAACACTTTTAGTACACTAGTGGTCCATACTGAGCATACTGTGTAAAAAGTAGATTCAGTCTCTCATTTAGTCAATATCAAGGTTTCTCAGCTTCCTCATTTCTAATATATTGGACTGGATACTTCTTTGTTAAGGAGCAAAGGGGCTGTTTTGTGCATTATGAGATGTTTGGCAGCATCTCTGGCTCTATTCACTAGATGCTCGTAGGACTTCCCAAGTTAAAACAACCAAAAATGTCTCCAAATAGTGCCAAATGTCGCCACATGAGAAGCACTGGTCAAGATGTACTGAGTATCCACACTACATGTGAAGCACTTTAGTTGATGCTATGGAAAGATAGAAAATGAAAACTGAAAAAGAGGTCCATTCATTCAAAGAAATATATTGAACATCTCTTATTTTTATTTTTATTTATTTATTTATTTATTTATTTATTTTCTAACCAGAGCATTTATTGCCTCACTAATCAAAATTCTTAAGATGAACTGAATGCTGCAACAGCTGCCCTCTTGGGTTTGGGTGTTGTTCCTTCACAGAGTCCGTGTCTAAATCAGCAGTACACAATTTTTAGGTGCCTCATTCAACACGTCCCAGTGGCATTTTAGCCTTGGCACTCCAATTATACTTTCTCTTGCACTTGGCAGGGTATCCACATTTGCCACAGGTCAATTTCTAAAAGTGGTAGCCCTTAGAACCACAGTGGCAGCACATGTGCATCTTATTGCAACACTTCCCAAACAATGATGTTCCCTTCATCATCTTGCTTCTGTGGCTAAGACCAAAGAGCTTGAACATTTATTATGTGCAAAATATACTGTCTAGGCACTGGGACTTTGGTGACTCCTCAGGGAATTCATAGTTTATTGATGGGTGTGGGGGAAGAAAGGTAAACTATAAACATAAAACTATAAACACTTTCTACAGCATAGAAAGTGTAAAGTTAGGGAACTGCTCAGAATATATGAGAACACCTAGGAAGTCCACTTATACCTAGCCTGGTTGGGAAGTAGTCAGTGAAGGGTCTTCAGAGAAGTAATAGCTTCTTAAGTAGAAATCAACCAGACCAAAAAAGTAGAAAGGCATTTCAGGCAGAAGAATAGCATAAACAGAAATAGAAAGTCTAGAAACACTATGCATAAATGAAGTACAAGGAAGTTGGTGTTGATAGAGTATGGAGTACAAGGAAAAAGTGATGATGGATGAGGCCAAAAAGATGATGTATTGGAGCCAGCAGGTGGCATAGTGGTTAAGGTGCTGTTCTCCCATATGGCCAATGGTTCAAGTCCTGGACCTGGCAGCTTGAAACTCATGCCAAACACGTGTGTGTGTCTGCCCAAAATCTTGAGAGGAGAATGGAGGAGAAGGGAATGTGGCGTAGCCATCCCCTCTGGGAAGGTGATTTCTCATTTTCTCTTTCTCTTTCTCTCTCTCCCCAGTGAGCGCACATACCTTATGGGGAAAAAAATGTATTGGTTTATTAGGTTGTCATAACAACTTATCACAAATTGACTGGCTCAAACAACAGAAACTTACTGTCTCATAGTCCTGGAGGCTAGAAGTCTGAGATCAAGCTGTTTACAGACTTGGTTCCTTCTGAGGATGTGAGGAATAATCTGTCTCATGCCTTTCTCTTAACTTCTGGTACTTTTCTGGCAATCTTTGTTATTTCTTGGTTTGTAGAAGTATTGTCCCAGTCTCTGCCTTTATCTTCTCCCAGTTTGTGTGACTCTATGTCCAATTTTCACCTTTGTATGAGGACACCAGTCAGATTGGATTAGGATCTACCTTAATGACCTCATTTTAAACTACTTAAACTATAATAACACTATTTCCAAATTAGTTTAAATTATGAGGTAATGGTTTTAGACTTTGACATATGGATTTGGGGGTGTGTGATTCAACTCATAACAGATAGGAAGGGGCTAGAACTTCAGAAGCGTTATGAGTTATGTTATAGAATTTGGGGGAGGGGGAGCCAGCAGATGGCAAAGTGGTTAAAGCACTGGACTTCCAGATGGCTGACAGTGAGTCAAGTCCTGGACCCAGTGGCTTGAAACTCACACCAGGAGCATGTGCATGTGTTGCAAACATGCTGAAAGAAGAATGGAGGAGAAGAGATTGTGGCATGGCCATCCTCTGGGAATGTGGGTGGTTTCGCACTTTCTGTCTCTGTCTCTCTGGCAAGTACACATGCCCTATAGCAAAAATCTCTCAAAAAAATAGAATTTGGACTCTGGAAGTTAGTTGGTCTACAGAGGTGAATGTCATGCTCTGTGAGGCTGGCCCACAATGGAAGGTTCCCAATTCATGTTTGGAGACCTCCCTGAGTATGCATGGCACACTGGTGTCCATGATCCAAGGCTGGTTGAGGCTGGGAAAAATGGCAGTATTTGAACCCTATTGGGATTCCTGCCTCTCTGTCTCCCTTTTTCTCTCCATCTCTCCCTCTCTTAATCATGGAATAAATGAATAAATAATTTAAAAAGTGAAAAATTAAGTTTATAATAATTTGGACTTTATTCAGAAGCTATTTACAGTCATTCAAGGAGATCTGTCATTCAAAAATAGTAGAGTTCCCTACTCTACTATTTTTGGTGATATCACTCAAGTAATTTTTCCTTCTGGCTTATGACTGAAGGATTTCCATTATTTGAATATACCACACTTCGTGTATCCATTTATCCATTTAGAAGTTTATGGGCAAAGCCCATGGCACAGCACTAGAGCACTGCTCAGGAGAAGCTGAATCCCACACAGTGGTCAGTGTACAAGTATCTGGCCCAGTCAGCTTGAGGCACATAGGATACGCATGTGAGTGCCCAGGATCCAGTGGGCTGGAAGATTGGAGAAAGCAGATCATGGCATGACTAGAGCCTGTGGAGGGTACTCATATGGCTCTCTCTCTCTCTCTCTTTCTCTTTTTTTCTCATATATGTACCTGCACCCTATCATGAATAAAGAAAAAAATATTAAAGGAAGTCAATGAACAGTTTTGGTTATTTCCACATTTTGGCTATTATGAGTAATGCTACCATAAACATTCATGTGTAAGGTTTTTATGAATGCATATTTTCAAAATGCTTGTGCATGTACCTAGTAGTAGAATTGCTAGGTCATATGGTAACACTATATTTAATCATTTGAGGAATTGCCAGACTACTTGGCAAAGTGGCTCTGCCATTTTACATTCCCACAAACAATGCATGAGTGTGCAATTTCGCCACATCCTCAGTAGCACTTTGTTATCAGTCCTTTTAATTATGGCTATCCAGGGGTCAGCAAGTGATGTAGTAGTTAAGGCTCTAAACTTCCATGTGGCCAGCCACAGTTCAACTCCCAGATCTGGCAGCTTGAAACTCATACCGGGTACATGTGTGTTCCCTAGATCCCAAGAGGAGAACAGAGGAGAAGGGATGTCGTGTGGCCACATCCCCGGGGGGGGAGGGGGTGATTTCTTGCTGCCTCAGGTGCAGGGCAAAGGGAAGCCCGTTCAGTGACTCGCCTCTAAGCCAGCCTCTGCCAGGGTCGCTGACTGGCAAAGGGCTTTGCCCCTCCCGGTCAGTCACTCTGTCCTTGGTCCTTGAACAGAAACCTGCAGCCTTTGGCCCCTGCTGCTAAGCACCACCAGAGTGCAGCAAATGGTGGAAGATCTTGTAAGAATTCATCCTGGGGGCAGCAGCGGCGTGGCGGTACCTGCACTGGGCCTCCACACGGCTGACCAAGGTCCGAGCGCCTCAACAGCGCCCGATGGCGTAAACTCACACTGGGCGTGCGTGTGTGCCTGCCCAAAATCCCAGCAGAAGAAGGCATTGTGGCATGGCCTCCCCCCTCGGGGGCGATTTTTCTCTTTCTGTTTCTTTGTCTCCCTCTGTCTCTCCAGCAAAAGCACTTGCCTTGTAGCAAATATCTCTTTAAAAAATTATAGCTATCCAGTGGGTGAGAAATGGTATCTGTGGTTTTGATTTTTATTTTCCTAATAACTAATAATGTTGAGCACCTTTTCACGTACTTGTTGGCTAATAGTACATCTTCTTTGAAAAAAATGTCTATTTCGATCTTCGGTTCATTTTTTAATTGGGTTGTCTTCTTTTATTTAAGTTATAAGAATTCTTTATATATTCTACATACTTTTAAAAGAGAGAAGGTAGGGAGAATAAAGATAGACATTCTTGGGAGGGCATCACAGAGTTCTATGCATACATAAATAGCAGGTTTTGTTGATTGATTCAAGGGAGGAAACCAAGCCAAGGACAAAAGTACTGAATTATATTAAGGATTGGTCTTTCATGGTTATAGCTAAGACTAAATGCAGGACTAGTTTGTTGTTTGGAGGTTGGTAATGCAGGACTGAAAACTTTTTTTCTCTTTTTGTGGAGAGGTTTTTTTTTTGATCTTGGGCACGCACGCACACGCGGCCAGCGTGAGTTTAAACCATCAGGTCTGTGACTCCAACCACGGCCGGCTACGTGGGAGTTCAGCGACATAGCCATTATGCCAACTGCTGGTCCCAGGACTGAAAACTTTTAAAACCTATTTTCAATTATTTTCTCTGAGCATTCACTCTTTTTAATAAAAAATTTGTATTTAGTAAAACCAATATTTACCAGAATATGAAAGCAAAAGATGGGGCTCCTTGTTACAAAATGAAATGAATAATTTTTAGTTTTATTCTCTGGTGACCCTCTAACAATGTTTGATTTTGTTGCCTATTCCTTCCTTGTTAAAGTCACTTCTCCTATGAAATATCACAGTCTTCTGGTTTTATTTTCTCTCCGGCAGTTTTTCTTAATCTTTTCAGGTCTTATTTTTCTGCCAATACCTTAACATTGAAGACTTAAATGTCACATTAATTTATTCAGAAGTCTGAGAGTACTAACATTTATTAGTGCTGGTTATATGCACTGTTTATAAGAACTACAAGCACAGAAGTAAACAAGAAAATATCTTGTACGCATGCAGATTGCATTGTAAATCAGAGAAAAAGAAACAGTAGCATTTATATCAAATATACATAGCACTTACTACTATTCTAAGTCCCAAAGTTTTCACTGAGCTCTTAAGGTTGAGGACGTACTTACTAAGGGCACCCATACATTCTTTTTTTTTTAGATGAAATAAGATAATTTATTTCCTTAGCATAGTATTCAATATTCTTCCTTAATCAATCACTTTTTCTAAATGTTTTTTCACATTTTAAAAATTTACATTTAATCACTATACATCTTTACAATGTACAATATGTTTTTTGCAGCATGAATATTAGTCAAGTCAAAGCTATTACCATATACATTAAGAGATAACTTTTCATTTTTGAATCTATTAAATGTTTTGTTTGTTTATGCCCTGATCCCCTCCCTCCCACCTCCCTATTGCACACCCCTCTTCTATACTGCCACTAGGACCTACAGTTACCCTCCATGCTTTTACACCTTATAATTTTTCAGTTTCTGCTATAGAGTGCAGACTCTTAGTATATATTAAGTGAGGACATACAGTGCCTGTCTTTCATAGTCTGACTTGTTTCACTTAGCATTAAATTTTCCATATTTATCCATTTTGCATCAGATGTCAGGGTCTCATTGTCTTTAATGGCTCAGTAGTATTCCATATGTGCCATAATTTTTCAGTCTTCTCATCTTTTCTTGGACATTTGGGTTGATTCTATGTCCTAGCAATTGTGAGTAATGCTGCAATAAACATGGATGTGCAATGGGCACCTGTATATTCTAAACAGAGGAACTAGACAGATTTCCATAGGACTTGCTAAAAGGTAGCCAAGCTGACATTTAATTTTTTTTGAGAGGTTTTTGCCATAGGGCACATGCACTCACCAGAAAGAAAGAGAGAGACAAAGAGAAAGAAAGTGAGAAATCACCCCCCAGGGAGGATGGCCATGCCGCAATCCCTTCTCCTCCACTCTCCTCTCAGGATCTTGGGCACCCACGCACACATGCCTGGCATGAGTTTAAGCCACCAAGTCTGGGGCTTGAACCACAATCAACTACATGGGAGTCCAACGACAAAGCCATTACTCCAACAGCTGGTCCCAACATTTCAATTATTAATCCCCACTAGCCAACTTAATCAATATAAGATACTTCTAGAGATTAATTGGAAGAACAGAGTGTTTTGTTTGCTTGTTTTGTTTTGTTTTGTTTTGTTTTAGGAACACATGAGTATAAGAAACACTGATTTCTCTTCTCCATCCTAACAACAACAACAAAAGATCCTAATTATACCTTTTTTTAAAAAAAGATTGATTTATTTATTATTTAAAAATACACTACAGGGCACATGTGCTCACCAGAGAGAGACAGAGAGAGGGAAAGTGAGAAAGTAAGCTGTCAGGTTCAGGACCCGAACCACGGTCAGCCATGTAGGAGTCCAGCACCTTAGCCACCACACCACCTGCCAGTCCCTCAATTAAAACTTTCAAAGAGGAGAAGCTGGCATCTGATCCTCAGGCTAGAGGCTTGTCATCTTATAGACATGCTTAGGCTTGCCTCTGTTGTTACTGAAGTAGGAAGTGTTCACGGGAGTTCTTCGTGTGTTTCCTCTGGTATCAGGAAAAGATAGAAACTAGTACTTGGATTCTACTGGAAGAAGACTGAAGGCACAAGGCTAGGTGAAGTTGCTCACAATGGCAAGGCAAAAAGAATAAAGAGGTCTAGCTTTCCAAGGGATGATGCTTTCTATGGGCCAGTGAGTTTCTTCTGAGTGTAGCCAACAACTCCAACATTAGAATGAAGATCCCAGGAGGGACCAGCAGTTAGCCTAACGGCTATGTAGCTGGACTCCCATGTAGCCGACCACGGTTCGAGTCCCAGACCCGGTGGCTTAAACTCACGCCGGGTGCATGTGCATGCATGCCCAAGATCCCAATAGGAGAATGGAGGAGAAAGGATTGTGGTGTGGCCATCCCCTCTGGGAGGGGGGGGATTTCTCGCTTTCTATCTCTCTCTGTCTCTCTCTGTCTTTCTGGTGAGCACATGTGCCCTGTGGCAAAAACCTCTCCAAAAAAAAAAATCCCATCCCAGGAGAAGAAAGTTGTATAGGTAACACTCAAGGTAGGAAACAGTCAGATTGTATGTAGTTCCAATCAGAGAATAGTGCAAGGAAGAGATTTCCTCTATGAGGATGAGGAGTGAAGGGGAGGTCTCTGAAGAAACCATGAAAGCACCCCACCTCTTAGGGCTGGAGGAGTCAAAGTAGGATAGGAGGTGGAGCAAGGAGAATGAAAAACCAGACTGAGTCACTTTTCTTCATTGGAGGTCTGTGGGATCTCCAGTCAAGCTGCTGTGAAGTTGGGGGCTAGAGGAAGTTTTAAATTCGATGTGATAAGGAACTTTTCATTTTGAGTAGTTGGACTTTTTTAATTTGCAGAGGGCACATGCACTTGCCAAAGAGAGACAGAGATACAGAGAGAGGGAGAGGAAGAAAGTATCTCCAATGGGGGTGTAGTTATGCAGCAATTCCTTCTCCATTTCTTCATCCTCTTGGAATTTGAGATACATACATATGAGACTAATTTGTTTTGCAAGCTAGCAGAGCCAGGACTAAAACTGCAGTTAGTCATGTGAGATATGACTCCATTAACCACCAGGCTATAGAGTAGGCCTGAGTGGTTGAACATTTTAATGCCTGAAAATGCAGCTATTGTAAATATCTGAGAGCAACCAAAAAGCTAATGAGTTACATACATAATATAATATGGAATAGTGACATATTGCCCAAAAAATTAAGTTAAAGGAATAGAGAGTGATAAGGATCAGATTTTATATATGTTAGTCAAGGAAAGCCCCTCAGAGGAGGTGACACAAATGAAGTGAAAACCCTAGACAAGGGAACAGTCTTAGCTCACATCTCTCTTCAGTGTAAACATTCTTCTTGGATGATCTCTTCCATTCCCATGACTTCAATTCCTCCTGTGGATTCTCAATCTTGTATCTCTACACTAAGTTTTCTCCTATCTTCAGACTCATACTTAATGCCTACCAGCTATCACCACCTCAATGATCACAACCACCTCATATTCAACTTTTCCCAACTTTATCTTTTTTCTAAACCTCTTCTTTCTCCAATGTTTTCCATCCTGGTTAATAGCATTATCCAGTAGCGAAAGCCAGAAATAGTACTTAGACCCTATTGTTTTCATCATCCAAATAGATCTTGAATTTTTTCTCACTGCCACTCTCCTAACTCAAGCCATAATCATCTCTCAGCTGAACTACATTAGCCTCCTGACCAGTCACCCTATTTTCCACACCACTGCCAATGTAATCTCCCCTAACTCCAAACTGGATCATGGAAAAACTCAATGGTTCTTGGTTGTTTTGGGGATTGAGTGTTTGTGGATGAGAAGGACTCGTGTGATCTTCTTTCTATCTTATGAGCTCTTTCTTCTGCCAGTCCTTGTTCTTGACCATTGTGTCAAAGCCAACCTAAATGACTTACATTTCCCTCCAAACATCAGGTTCTCTCATGTCTCTTCCATCCTCCCTTTATCTTCTGCAGATTAAATCTCTACTCATCCTTCAGCTCAGATGTTTTCTCTTCTAGGAAACTTCCCCCGCACCCCACTGAGATGAGTGCCCCTCTGTGCTCTTATCTTGCCATGGCACCTTTTATTTTTTCTGATATAACACTCACTGCACATTATTCTCACTATCTTCTCAAGTGGCTGCCTCTACCAATAAAATGTG
>NW_006204036.1:32682-32905 GCF_000334495.1 Tupaia belangeri chinensis | reverse complement strand
AATAAAATGTGAGCTCCTAAAAAACAGAACTTATCATATTAATATCTGTATCCATAAGGTCTATCATATGAAATAGATTCTCTTAAAAATCTAAATCGTTCCTCCATGATCTCTTCTTTCCCTTAGCCCCCAATGATCTTTGAATTTCCAATTGTTCCTAAAGATCAATTTAGTTGGGGCCCTACCTGCGCCCCGCGCGGCAGCGGCAGCAGCGGCAGCGTTG
>NW_006204036.1:29504-32127 GCF_000334495.1 Tupaia belangeri chinensis | reverse complement strand
GAATCTATGTTCCCTATTGTTGAAAACTTTAAACTCTTGGCCCCTCTCCCTTTACTTGCATGTATCACATTTTCAATAACTCCTCTGGAAGACAACTGTATATAGCAGAGATAGGGTAATGGGAGAGGGGGAAAGGGCAGAGGGTCAAACATAGGATAAAAAACATATATATACGTATACATATGTATGAAAGTAGAAATGGAATATTATTGATGATAACATGCTTGATTAAGCCACTATGCAGTTTATCCTAGATGGGAAACCACATTTAGTATGTTGTGATGATGCTCAGGGAATGAATGTTAGGTAATAAAAAAAAAAAACGGTAAAACTGTTCGTATCATTTTGTAAAAGAAAAAAAAATGCACATAAAAAAGATTCAATTTAGTCTACCCCTACAGAGTGTTTGTATGCCAAACAACTAACAGATTTGTTTTTCCTAGGGCTGGTTTTCAACCAGTGACAATGTTGCCCATTTCCTCCAGTAGACATTTGGCACAGTCTAAAGACATTTATGTTGTCACAGCTTGAGGGAGAGGTGCTATGGGCATCTAGTGGGAAGAGGCTGGGGATGCCTGTAAATACCTTGTATTACAAAGAAATACCCAGCTCAAAATATCAATAGTACCAAAGCTAAGAAACCCTGCACTAGAGCAAGCAAAGCCCCTCAATTATGGTGCACTTTTGAGCCTTGTTTCTCTTATGCTGAAATACATAGCTGTCTGTGAAATTCAGTCCTGTCTTCTGGAGTCCTTGATAATAATGAGGAGGAAAAAGGAGTCATAAAGATAAAGTTCTTGTGGGCTGGGGTTTCACTTGGTCTTGCCAAATGAGCAAAACACATCTGAACATACGCTAAAGCCCATATTTGGAGAAATACAGAGATGATGAGCCATTTCACCAATGACCCTAACTAAATTCAGAAAACTTCAGGGCCACTATTTTTTATTCAAGCTGAGGACAGTTCTGAAATTCCTGTACAAATGGGAGAGGGAAACAGTCATTAGTTGAGCTATTCTGTATGCCAAGCACCATATAAAATGCTTTACACATTTTATTTATTTTAATCCTCATAATAGCAATATGAACTGGGTACTGTTATTATCTTCATTTTACAAATGAAACTTAAACTCAGAGAAATTAGGCAACACATTCATGCTAAGTGAAGAAATAAGTATTTAAACCCAATGTCTTCATATTACATTGTGATAGGATGATTCAGTGTTCAAGGCACATAAAAATCAGGTTTTCAAAGCAGAAATCATTTTCTAATACTTTTAACACTTTTTTTTCTGGCAAGCTTGAAAGTGAAAAAGCAGGGTCAGTAGGTGGCCTAGAGGTTAAAATGGCTGGATCCCACAAGACTGACTATGTAGTCAAGTCCTGACTTCAACTCCTGGACCTGGCAGCTTTTGTATGCTGTAGTAAAGGTGTACAGTGATTAAATGTAAAATAATAATAATAATAATAATGAATACAATTAATTTTTAAAAAATCATGCCAAGCACGTGTGTATGCCCAAAATCCCAAGAGGAGAATTGAAGAAAGGAGACTGTGGAAACCAGCAGTTAGCGTAATGGTTATGTCGCTGGATTCCCACATAGTCGACTGCGGTTCGCATCCCGGACCCGGTGGCTTAAAACTCATGCAGGGCGCGTGTGCGTGTGTGCCCAAGATCCCGAGAGGAGAATGGAGGAGAATGAATTGCGGCGTGACCATCCCCCCTGGGGAGTGATTTCTTGCTTTCTGTCTCTATGTCTCTCTCTGTCTGTCTGGCGAGCACACGCGCCCTATAGCAAAAAAACTCTCCAAAAAAAAAAAAAAAAGAAAGAAAGAAAGAAAGGGGACTGTGATGTGGTCATTCCCCCAAGGAGGCGGGTAATGATGATTTCTCACTTTCCCTCTCCCTCTCTGTCTCTCCCCCCTCCCTCTCGGCCCCGCCCCAGGCAGTGCACTAGCATTATAGAAAAAAAAAAAAAAGCAGTTTGGCATCCACACCAAGTCTGGTTAACACTTTGATTCTTTGCACTTCAGTAGTACACATCTTCCTTTGATGTATTTCCATTTGGAGAACACTGTAGTCCAATAGAATCATGCCTGGGGTGGGAATCAAAAGATTTGAACTCATTCAATTAATAATGTGTACTTGAAAAAAATAGCTGTGGCAATTATCTCACTATTTCTTCATTTTTCATCTGCAAAATGATAAGGTTTGATTAGGATGATAATATACTATAATATGTGTGAGATAGCCTACATATAGACCCTTCTAATAAGGAACTCCAGAGTTCCTTTTCAGGCCTAGAATTGCTCTTTACTCCTTAGCAAAAGCCACTAGGAATTAATCTTCCTTTGTCTCTTTTCAAAACTAGTAACATCCTCTCTATCCCCTTACAGTTTTCCTCCATATTTCCCTGTCCTCATTCTGTAGAGTAGGACACAAGCTAATACTCCAGAAGGCAACCATAGGAGTTTTGCATGGATGCAGTTCAGCTTGGAAAAAAAAACATTTTGTACACTATAAACATGTACAGTGATTAAATGTAAAATTTTAAAGTGGAAAAAAAACTATAAAAACAGGAGTTCTGTTTATGTAAGCTATTGTAATGTTAATAAACTCTTT
>NW_006204036.1:23172-29488 GCF_000334495.1 Tupaia belangeri chinensis | reverse complement strand
CAAGTAGTGACAACTGCATGGGCCAATTGTCACTTTTTATTTTGGAAACAATGGCTATTTTATTTCATAAAATGAGTATCAGTACCTTTCTTTACATCATTCATGACAGAGCATGTGTGAGGAAAGCATGGATTGTGCAACTTTTCTGTTGCTATTAAGAGCACCATCAAAGACTGCTCTGACACTATGTGTAATGCTTCACTGGACTATTGTTTATTGTAATGGAAGTGTGCATGCCTTATAATTATTTAAATATCTGATCACCAACAGTTGTCCCTTTACAAAGAACAGTTTGTTCTAACACTGTAGCATGTAGTCTCAACATTGCATACCACAACCTGAATTACTATCCTTTTCTCCACTTTGTTTATATCTACTTTAATATCACAAGCGTCATCAAGAAAAGTTACATCTACGCCTATCTTTGCTGTTGCCATTCCACTTTTTATAATGCAGCTCAAAATCTCTCTCTTCAGATTTAAAAGGAGAAGCTATCTGCAAAATCTCTTCATCTAGGCTTAATCCCTACTACTTTCTAAAATTTTCTTTAGGTTCTTCTTGCACTCCTATTTGACAGTCTTGAGTCTGTCCTTACTGGGTAGTCAGAAGTATGCAAGAATGAAGCTTGACAAAAATAAACTGCAATTAAATGTGCAGGAAGTTACTAGAAAGCTTTCAGTAAATTTGTTGAGTCCTGGCACTCATGTTGAACAAACAAGTTTATTGAGAGTCCACCCTGCTTAGTTACCTTTCTATTTGAAGCTAGGTACATTTACAACTATTTTACCTCAGCATGAACTGCATAGTTGCAACAAAATTTCCAAAAAAAGCATTCAGTTAGCAGAATTAAAGTGAAAGTTATTTTAAATAAATAAATAAGATCAGTTACCACTGCACTGTAAGTCCTATGATTGGGTTTTATCACTTCTGACATTGATATCTTTCTTTTTTTCTGTTCTTTCTTTTTATTGTGGAAACAGTGGCTATTTTATTTCATAAAAATGATTATCAGTACCTTTTCTTTACATCATTCATGACAGAGCATGTATGAATGGGGCGAGAAAGAGAAAAGCAACCTACACAGAGCCTGGCCACGCAGCAATCACCACTCTCCAGTCCTTCAGTCTGCCATATCTGGGGCACTCACACGCATGTCCAGAACGTTTTAAGCTAATCAGCCTGGGGATTGAAGCTATAGTTGCCACGTAAGAGCTTGTTTTTTTGGGGGGGGGGTGGAGGGGGAGAAGTTTTTGCTATAGGGTGTGTATGCTCACCAGAAAGAGAGAGACAGAGAGACAGAAAGTGAGAAATCATCCCCTCAGGAGGATGGCCATGCCACAATCCCTTCTCCTCCATTCTCCTCTGGGAATCTTGGGCACACATGCACAGGCGCCCAGCATGACTTTAAGCCACTGGGTCGGGAGTCGAACCATGATCGACTACATGAAAGTCCAGCAACATAGCCATTACGCCAACTGCTGGTCCCTGGATTCTGTTTCTTTTGAGCAATGCATACTATAGCACCACAAAATCGAAGAGATCAGTACTTATTTTTAGTAAAAATAACATCAAAATATATTTTGGTAAAAACTTAAACAACAGCTTTTCTATGTGTTACCAGTGTATATAATTTTCTATTTGGGAGTACAACACCCAGTGAAAAGCCAGAATCCATGTGCATCTGAGGTGAGCCTCACTCTGCCCCTTTAACGAAGGCACCACAAATTCTCAGTCTCCCTTGGGGGATGATTTCTTACTTTCTGTCTTTCTCTCCTTGTCTCTCCAGCAAACACATGCATCTCTCTCTCTCTCTCTCTCCCTTTCTCTTGAAAGTTTTCTCTTTATAGATAAGTGTGTGTGTGTGTGTGTGTGTGTGTGTGTGTGTGTGTGTGTGTTTTAAATCTGTAAGTACTCTCTTGTCTCTGACCTCTCCTTCCTCTTGATAATTTCAGAATCCATGTGCATCTGAGATGGGCCTAGCCCTGCTCCTAGCACGCTGCATGGTTCTCATTTTTCTGCCTTTTCTTAAAACATATTTTTACCTTTTCATTTTTTTTTGTCCTTTCCCTTTGTTTTCTCTCTTTTACCTGACTTTCTCACCTTGTTTCTCAGCTTCCACACATTGATTGTCTACGCAGGTCTAAGTGCACAGTACCAACACATCTGAATACTTTCAGGGTAATAGTAAACCTCAACCCTCACTGAACTTGTACAGGAAAGCAGAAACTTCTCTTTATAAATCTAAATTGAAATTCCTTTCTGTGGATACCATGTGGCAAAACACAGTAGTAGAAGAGAAATAGGCATAGAAGTACCTCACAGTAAAGTGAAACATATGAGCTTACAGTAGCATAAATCTCTAACAAATTAGCCAAATGTGAATATACAAATGACTAAAAATCAGAGAGTCTGCAAACTGAAAGCTGGGAGAAATACGGAGCTGCAGTGAGTGCGGCTCATCTCCTCCCACACACCTCTGAATTCTCAGTTGAAATCCCACACCTCAGCCCAGATGCACCTATTCTCTTGAAACTGTGAGGCCTTTGTAATATCCAGTTCCATTGACAAAGTGCAGGGTGCTTGATGAGGATCGAGGAAATGGAACAGCAGAAATATTGCAGGTCATCTCCACATGCCTCTAACACTCAGAATTAACTTCAAGAAGGAAGCAAGTAACATATAATCCATGAGATGACCAGAAACCACCACAAAGGCACAAAAAATATGGGAAATCAAGAAAATATCTCTCCCCCAAGGGGATAGAACAGCCCTTCATCATCCACAGATAGTACAATGGAACTCTTGAAAATGTCAGATAAAGAATTTAGGATAATCATAGTGACAAAGCTAACAGAGATGCAAGAGAAGAGAGACAATGAACCTATATGCAAATCTTTCCCTAACTGTGAGCTTCCCTTACATATTCTTACATACTTCTAGTCATATGTTAACTTCTTCCTGTCTTTTGCTTAACTTCAAAATTTTCTGTTTTAATATGCTAAATTGCCAGTCCCTCAGGTCAAAGTTAATTAGCAAAACAGAATTTGGGCATGGAAAAGATAGTAGGGTTCTGTCAGATGGCAGAATAGGAGTAGTTACTAAAGGAGTCCTTGGGGAAGATGAAGAGAAGTGAAGGTGACTTTGCATCTCTTAGAAGTACATTCCAATGCCTTTCAATAGAACACAAGTTAAGAGATGAAAATAGAGGCTTGGGCTATGATGTGAATTTATCTTAGGTGGATGGATGTTAAGAAATAAAGATCATTAAAAAGTTTCCCTTCTCAAATGGTCAAATAGTTATGCATCTCAAAGACCTGAGATTCAAGAGTGAGTTAGTACCTCTCAGACATAAATGAGAAAGTTGTTGAATATATAGTTGGAGAACTGTATCTCTTGAAATGCATATTTACAGAGAGGTCCTGGTCCTAATAATCCCCCACCCTAAAAAGCTAGATTTGGTAGCATGCACCTATAATTCCAGCAATTTGGATGTCTGAAGTAGAATAATGACAGTGAGATTCTTTGTGAAACACCACACACACACACACACACACACACACACACACAAACACACAACTCTAAATAAATAAATAATAAAAGAAATGCACATTCACCCACAATGTGTAATAGCTTTTGAAGAATTTCATGGATGACATAGGAAAGGTTCCCTAGTGAGTAAAGCCTGGTAACTGGAAACCAGGAAAATAGACGGTGTGTAAATGCCCCTGGTGGCTGAGAGTGTGGGCTGTGGGGACAGACAGGCTTCTCTAGTTTGAATCTTGACTCTGAAGCGTTTTGTCCATGACTCCTGGGGTGGTTGTGAAAATTAAAGAAGCTAATTATAAAGAGTAGTTAATACTGAATCTGACATGTAATAAATGATTACCATGGTGAATGATTTATACAGCTATTTATTAATAGAAGGGCCTTTGTAAGCTCACCAGTGACCTTGCTCTTAATAGCATTTGCTCTATGAATACCTCAATCTCTCATCTGTAAACTTTCCTACTATGTGAATTTCCTTGTGGACAGAACTCTGATTTTTTTTCCTATTTTTCCAAAGTCCTTTCCAGAGAGCCTAGGGGGAATTACACGTAAAAACATTAAAAGACCATTTTTTTTTTCCCATTAACAGGATTCTCCCTACATCTTGTCCCTGGCATAGTATCTTTGAGATGTATATTTCAACCGATTAGTGTATTCTTTTGCTTATGCCTTCCCAAGACACGGAACTTCCCTTTTCCTTGAGATGTAGATTAAGCCTTTCTTTAACTAAGACAGGGATTTTCCCTTCCAATCACGGACCTAAGAATTTGTGGAACCCATCTATAACCTTTAAGTCCCCGCTTCTACATGTCCCGCCTTATTGAGCCAGACCAATGGGAAATCTTTTAATTAAATGTTGTGCGTCAATCTCAAAAGCAAATAAAAGGAACCTATGTACATGATCACCCCGAGAAAAGGCATGTATGCCTCTTCTCCGGGTCTAGGTCACTCACAGTTGGCTTGGAAATAAACCACATTAATTATTAATTATTAATTTTACAGTCGGTTATTTTTTTCCATCGACAGCATTTAAAATAAAAAAATCTTGGCAAAAAGGAAAATCATGTTATTTCTCTTTTATGTGACTGGAACTGTGATCTGGTCTCATTCACGAATTTCTAGAGAATGAGGACCATGTTGTATAACTTATCACAGCCCTTCTCCACAGGTTTACCAGAACACTCTAAGCAGAAAACCCAGTAAATCCTACACACCAACATGTTAGAACTTGTAACTACTGACCAAATCACCACACATGTTTCTTTCTGTGGGCAGTAAAATGTGATGAGGTATTTACAAATTAAATTCTGATAGAATTAATTAAAAATGATTAATCATTTTAAAGAAGAATTTATAAATAAAGCATAGATTTTTAAAAAGCATATAAAACTAACCACTATGAACTTCAACAATAAAGTAGCCACAAACTATGTCTAAGACCATCTGTTAATAGATAAGTCTCTTTCTTTCTAAATAATGGCTTAGCTTATTATTTCTCCAAAGTTCATTGGGTGAGGTTTATATATGATTACTCCAATCATTTAACCATATATGTTAATTTATAAAATTCAGATTCTTATAAGATGGGTAAGTGATAACCACTGATAAAAACTGGATGATTTTCTAGTTTATGTACTTGGTCTTTTTAAGATAAGACCTGTGGGAACACGTTTAAGAGAGAACCTGAGGTGTGGGGACATGTTCTGAGCAAACACCACCTGTCCTTTTTTTTTTTTTTTTTTTGGGGGGTTTTTTTTTTTTTTTTTTTTGGTTTTTTTTTTTTGCTGTAGGGCATGTGCGCTCGCCAGAAAGACAGAGACAGAGAGACAGAAAGCAGAAGTCACCCCCCAGGGGAGGATGGCCATGCCGCAATCCCTTCTCCATTCTCTTGGGCATGCACACACACGCACTCAGCGTGAGTTTAAGCCACCAGGTCTGGGACTCAAACCTCGATTGGCTACATGGGAGTCCAGCGACATAGCCATTACACCAACTGCTGGTCCCTCAAGAGACATCTTGACCCGAATTAGCAAAGTCCAATCCCTGCTCTGTATCTGAAAGGTTCTTTAGCCTTCTCTGGGTGTGATGGTGCACTCCTTATGGAGAAGTTCTTTAGCTCCTTCCCCACACCTACAGCCAGGTTTCTCTGCATTAGAAAAGAAGATGAGACTTTCTCTTGATGGGATTATCACCAAGGGGTACACCTGGCCCAGTATGACTAAGCCCTTATAGATTTGTTAACTGCTTCTTATTGTCTGTAACCTGGCAACAAATCTATGAAATGTCATGAAACATACATGTGTAAAGTCTCCTTGTACTATAAATAAAGAGGCCCAGTTTGTCTGGGTGGCTCAAGCCGCAGCACAAGTTGCTTGGGCTACCTAGGCTCAGGCTGCCTGTGTCCATTTCTACTCTATGTCTTTGTCTCATTCTTTCCAATTCCCTGGTCCTGGCAAGATGGAGGGCTTTCTCTTTCTTGTCCTCTTTGCCTTCCTCACCAGCAGCCCTCTGATCATGATTCAGCTAGACCCAAGCCCTGGGGTGGATGCCGACAAAGACCATCTAGCATGTTTAAGTTATATCTATGTTAAGTATTTTACACTTAATGGAATGAAAAACAGAGTTTATAAAATTTGCATATATTTAGTTGAGTATGTAATGTATAAATTCTAAGAACTTATTTAATTAATCAAAAATTTTTAAGTTATTTTTTAATTTGAGGGTGTGTGCACTTGCCAGAGAGAGATAGAGAAGGGAAGTAAGAAGACAC
>NW_006204036.1:17037-22739 GCF_000334495.1 Tupaia belangeri chinensis | reverse complement strand
GAAAGAAAGAAAGAAAGAAAGAAAGAAAGAAAGCAAGCAAGCAAGCACTCCTCAGAGGAGAGAGCCATGCCATAACCACCCATCTCCATTATCCTGTCAGGATTTGGGGCACACATGCACGTGTGCTTAGTGTGTTTTTCAAGCCACTGGGTCCAGCCATGTGGGATCCAGTTACCTTAACCAGTACACCCCTGACTGTCCTGTCTTCTGTGGGAAGAACTGCTATTTTCCAGTGAAGAACAGAGCTCCAGTAAGACCTAGAGGCAGCACTAAAAGAACACATGCTGGTTCGTCCAGAAATTCAGCTGCTCTCCCTCATCACTACCCACCAGTCTCTCATCCTCAGTGGCTGCCATGCTGCTTCGGAAACTGATATCTCTTTCTTGAGGTCTTCCAAAAAGCAGACCCATGAACAGAATATTTTTATAGTGAAACTATGAACTTGAAGAATAATAAGAATGGAAAAGAAAGGAATGCCATCTAAATTCCATCCTTCTGACACTACTGCCAACCATCCAGGAGAGAGAACTGGTTGGAAATTGATACTTCGGTTTCCCTGAAGTATGCGAGACAAATAATAAAAGAAGAGGTTCCCCAGGAAGACTGTGTATTGGTGTCAAATCAGCTAGCACAGCGTAGCCTCTGCCCTGTCTGCAAAAACAATGCTTCTGCAGATTCCATCTCTCTGGGATCCTCTTTTCCAACTTAATTTATAAACTTGATGAGAAAGGGTTGATTATTTGAGGTCAGCATAACACTGGGTAGTGGAAAAGCAAACATAGGGGACAAGATATCCTATATATACATAATATTAGCATTTACTTTGAGGAATCAAATAGCAGGGATTTTTGAGTCTTTGATTCTCAGTAAAAATACAATGACCTTGTCATCTAGCAAATAAGCTTGAATTCTGAAGATTGAAGTCATTACCCACAATATGATTAGATTCTCTCCTGTGGGAACACATTTGTGTTCCACAGCCAATTTGAGATTAACCTTTTTAGGGCTACTGGAGAATTAATTGGTTCTTAACTTTTCTCTCTGGACTGTCTTAAACTCTAGAGGTTCCCATGTATTCCAAGGAGCTTTGTGCAGGGCAGCCAGCTGTGCAACTGTGGCTTATTTACCATGCTTCTGGTGTTAATTCCTCTGAGTATGAGAATTGGAGAAGGCAGCCCCTCCCAGAGAGCACACAAGCCCAGCCCAGTGCAGCAGGACTTCATGTGGGTGGGGTCCATCCAGTGGATGGACTCACTCATGAGAGTTGAGAAAGGGACTGAACTATGAAACCATTCCAGATCTACTTCCTCTTCCACTGTGCTTCTCTTTTCTTTGATTGTTCCTGCTTTGTTCGCACTACCACAGGTAGGGGCAGTTATGAATACTTCAAAAGCCCAAGAATTCAAGCTGCCATTGCCTGAAGAATTATGGATTTTTTAAGAAGTGTAAAATTTACAAATGCATAATTGTGAACATATTTAACAGAATGTTAATAGTGGATATTTTGGTGGCGTGTGTTATAAAAGATTTTTATCTTTGTGGTTTCTTAAATTTTCTGTCATGAACATGTGCTACTATGTATATTTTTAAGCATTTCTTAAAGGTAACATTCCTAGATGAGTCATTTTTGTTTCCCTAGTGCTCTATCTCCAAACACTGTAGAAGAGCCCAGAAAATGCACAGAAAAACACCCGTAGGAAGAGATTTTTATTTCCATTGTTATCGTTCTTTAAAATAATAAAGATAAGGCAAATGATGAAGATATGAATGGGCATTATCAGCAGGGCCTTGGCAGGAAAATAATTCACTTCAGATTGTTCAGATGAAGAAAGGTTCTGAAAAACCATTTGCAGGCAGTGGTCAGGGTTACAAAAAGAAACAAGGGATAGTGAGCCTTGAGTTGGAAACCATTACCACCCCTGGAACTAAGGGGTCAAGAGAAGAAATAGAGTTACTAGAGTCTAGTGAGTGCCAGAACTATGAAGGAGGAGTTGCCTAGTGGGTGCTCTAGCTCTGCCAGAACACAGGAGAAGTGAGGAAGGAGTACACTGACTCCCTTTTCCTCTCACAATCTGATCTACCACCATTTCTACTTCTTTAACTACAAATCAACTACAAACCAACAGGCAAGAGAACTAAGAACATGCAGTCCATGGGGGATAAATGTATGACATAGAGAGGCACTAGGAAGAGTAAAAAAAGATAGGCATATGAAATAAAAAATATCTGCCACAGTCTAATCCTTCTAAGAAAATCACCTTTTTAAGATATGATTAATGGGACCAGCAGTTAGCGTAATGGCTATGTCGCTGAACTCCCATGTAGCCGACCACAGTTCAAATCCCGGACCTGGTGGCTTAAACTCACACCTGGTACGTGAGCGTGCATGCCCAAGATCCCAAGAGGAGAATGGAGGAGAAGGGATTGCAGCATGGCCATCTCCCCTGGGGGGTGATTTCTCACTTTCTGTCTCTATGTCTCTCTCTGTCTTTCTGGTGAACACCCGAGCCCTATGGCAAAAACCTCTCCAAAAAAAAAAAAAGATATGATTGACATACAAAAATTGTACATATTTAATGCATACAAATTGGTGAGTTCAGAGATAAGTATACATTCACAAAACTATCAATATCATAAACATATACATCATTTCCAAAAGGGTCTTCCTGCCCTCTTTATTATTTTTTTTCATAAGAATACAGAACATAAGCTCTACCCTCTTCGTAAAATTGTAGGTATACAGTGCCACCTTAACAATATGTGCTATGCTATGCAGTAAATAACTGAGGTGTATTCATCTTACATAACCGAAACCTTGTACCTTTTAACAATTACTTTCCTATTTCCCTCTCCCCCTTGTCCTTAATAACCACCTTCTACTCTGCTTCTATGAGTTTGTCTATTTTCAATTCCTCATAAATGGTATCATGTAGTATTTGTCTTGCATCAGGATTATTTCACTTAGGATAATGTCTTTCAGGTTCATGTATGTGTTATAAATGGCAGGATGGCCTTCTTTTTCTTTAAGAATTAGTTTTAGGGAACCAGCAGTTAGCGTAAGGGCTATGTCACTGGACTCCCACATAGTCAACTGCGGTTCACGTCCCAGACCCAGTGGCTTAAAACTCACGCCGGGCACGTGTGCGTGCGTGCCCAAGATCCCGAGAGGAGAATGGAGGAGAAGGGATTGTGGTGTGACCATCCCCCCTGGGGGGTGATTTCTCGCTTTCTGTCTCTATGTCTCTCTCTGTCTGTCTGGCAAGCGCGTGTGCCCTTTAGCAAAAAACCTCTCAAAAAAAAAAAAGAATTATTTTTTAAAAAAAAGTTCTGCAGCAGAGCTCCAGTTCTATCTCCAGGCCCCTGGCCAGCAAGGGACATTGAGGCAGAGGCACCAGTGCCCCCTGCCCCATTTCCAACCCTTCTAAGCTCAGGACCCTCCCCCCCAGAAAGGTAGGCAGGTTTATTTTTTCCTTTGCTCTTCGTCTTTCTTTTGTTAATCCCCTACTTATCCCTGCCCCACAGACTGGAGCTCTGCAGCAGAGCTCTAGTTCCATCTCCAGTCCCTGGTGACCTTTTCTTTATTCTCCTCCATATTCCTTTTCTTCCCTCTTATATTATCCTCTCCTCCTCATCCTCTACCCATCCAGAGGGACTAGACAGGTCTAGAATCATAGTTCTGTAATTCCCTAGTATTGTAAGGTTTCCTGGGATCCTCCTTTGTACTGAACCACCTGTGAAAAAGGAGATACTGTTCTTCAGACACCTGAATAGAGTACACCTCTTGAGACCACATTGCTAAAAACATCAGAAGAGAGACTTCAGCACACATCAATTTACAGCAAAAGGGAAACACACTTTCTCCTACTTGAAGAAACGTTCTCCTAAGAGGTATTCAAAAGTGAATATATCTTCCAATGGCTAGACCCTATTTGGGTCTGAATAAACCAGAAAATATGTATCCATCAAAAGAACAGAGTAACTCCCCTTCATCTTTTGAAAAAACAGAGGAAGTTACCAAAGTATCAGAGAAAGAATTTAGAACATTCATGGTCACCAAATTCTATAAGTTGGAACAGAAAAGAGAAAAATGAACTACAGGAGATTAGGAAGTCCTTCCATGATATGAAAGAAGAAATGGACATTCTGAGAAAGAATTAGATGGAACTATTAGAGATGAAGTCTGTAATACAGGAAATCAAAAATTCTCTTGAAAGTATTAAAAGTCTATTAGATCATGCTGAAAATTGAATCTCCAATGTAGAAGATAAAATCTCTGACCTAGAAAAAAAAACACCAAAAAGATAGAGAAAATAGCAGCAACAACAACAAACAACACAAGAATAATATGCAAGAAATACTAGAATCCACTATACCCCCTAACATCTGAATAATTGGCATCCCAGAAGGTGAAGAAACTAATAATGGTGTGAAAAATCTATTCTATGAAATCCCGGAAGAAAATTTCATAATTCTACTGAGGCACTCAAGCATCCAGACCCAAGAAATACAAAGGACCCCAAATAGAATCAACCCAAGAAGATTTTCCCCAAGGCACAGCTTAGCCAGACAGGACAAGACCACAGATAAAGACATGATTCTGAAACTGGCAAGAGAAAAACGACAAGTGACTTACAAAAGTCATCCCATCAGGCTAACATGAGACCTTTCAATGGAAACAATGATAGCAAGGAAAGAATAGGAAGATGTTTTGAAGGTTTTAAGAGAGAAAAAATTTCAACCAAGATTACTATATCTTGAAAGATTATTGTTCATATTGAAAAAAAAATGATTAAAATCTTCCAGACAAACAAAACCTGAAAGAATTTGCCAACACCAAACCAGCTCTTCAAGAAACCCGGAAGAGAGTACTGTTCCAGGAAAACTAAAGAATGAACACCCAGAAATAAAGGAATAAAAGGTAACCAACCAAGACAATGGCCAACTTAAAAGTCTGGAAATATCGATAATAACATTGAATATTAGTGGATTAAATTCTCCAATCAAGAGACACAGACTGGCCAAATGGGTTAAAAAACCACAAACCCTCTATCTGTTGCCTATAGGAAACCCACATCATGGATAAAGACATACATAGACTAAAAGTGAAGGGTTGGAAAAAGGTTTTCCATGCAAATGGGAACCAAAAAACAGCTGGAGTCATGATTCTAATTTCTGACAAAATAGGCTTTAAAACAAAAACTGTTCGAAGAGACAAAGAAAGGCACTATATTTTAGTAAAAGAGTCAATCCATCAAGAAGATATAATGTTTATAAATATCTATGCACATAACACAGGAGCACCCAAATACATGAAAGAAAGACTGTTAGATCTAAAAGGAGAGATAGACTACAACACACTAATTGTTGGAGACCTCAATACTCCACTATCCCATCTAGACAGATTATCTAGACAAAAAATAGTTAAAGAGATAAAGGATCTAATGAGACAAAGAAATATGGTATTATCTGTTGAGCATAATTTTATAATTTATCAACTAACTAGGGAGAAATGTTCACATGTTGGAATATTCACTTTGTAAGCTAAATAATGTGATTGAATGTATAAAAGAAAATGAAATAAAAAATAAATGTATAAAATAAATTTAAATTTTAAAAAAAGAGATAAAGGATCTAAATGATACCATAAATCAAATGGACTTAACAGATATCTATAGAACTTTCCATCCAAAAACCACAAGATA
>NW_006204036.1:11208-16969 GCF_000334495.1 Tupaia belangeri chinensis | reverse complement strand
TATATATATATATATAACCAGAAATGAAAAATTAATGATGATAATGTGTATGATTAAGTTATTATGCAGTATATTTTGGATGTGAAATCACATTTTGTATGCTGTGACAATACTTAGGGAATTTATGTAAATTAATTTATTCAAAATGTTTCAGATGAAAATTACAGTGCATTTGTAACTAGATTCGAGCTTTTTCCATAGTTTTAGTATAAGGAATTTTGTGAATCAATAAAATGTCGAAAAAATTTTTAAAATAATAGTAATTAAATTAAATTTAAAAAATAAAACTACTAATGGAAAACTCTCAGGAAATTCTGGGAGACATCAGAGTATGCAAAAACTTCTTAAATAACCCCCCCCCAAGACCAAGCTGTAATCCCAGAAAAAGACAAATGGGATTATATCAGATTAAGAAGCTTCTGCACAGCAAAAGACAAAGTAATTAGTGTGAATCAACAACCTTCAGAATGAGAGAAATGAGAGAATATTTTTGTAAATTATGCTTCAGATAAGAGACTGATAACCAGAATATTCAGGTAAGTCAAGAGGCTTATCAGGAAAAAAAGATCAACTCAATTAAAAGATGGGAAAATGAGCTGAACAAACAACTCTATAAGGAAGACATACAAACAGCCAAAAAGCATCTGAAAAAATGCTCAACAATTCTCATCATCAGGGAGATGCTGATCAAAATTACAATGAGACACCACCTAACCCCAGTCAGAATAACTAAAATTAAAAAAAAACAATCGTAAGTGCTGGCAGGATGTGGTTAAAGGAGAACTCTCCTACATTGCTGGTGGGAATGTAAGTTGGTCCAGCCACTGTGGAGAACAATATGGATATTCCTCAAAGATCTACAAATAGAACCATCATATGATCTGGAAATCCGACTCCTGGGTATCTACCTAAAGGACAGGAGAATACTCCATTGGAAAAGTGATTGCACATCAATGTTTATTGCAGCATTATTCATGGTTGCTAGGACATGGAAACAACCCAAATGTCCACAAACAGATGGATGAATTGAAAAAAGTGTGGCACATATAATCTTTGGAATACCACAGAGCTATAAAAAAAGACTCTGGCTTTTGATAGAAAGTGGATGAATATGGAAGATTTACTGCTGAGTGAAGCAAGCCAGGCTATGAAGGAGAGACATTGTATGTCTCCACTTAATATATAACTAGTATCTCTACTCTATGACTGAAACTGAATGACTAAATTACAGAAACACAGTAAATGGTTGTGAATACCAGATATAGTTTGGGAAAAGAGTAGGTGAAGGAATAGAGTCTGAGGAAGAACATTGAGGAGAAAAATAGGCATATCATTAAGGGGACAAAGAAGTAGGGTATTATCTGTTGAAGATAACTTTATAGTATTATCAAATGGACTGGGGAGAAATGCACACATGTTGGATATTCACTTTACAAGCTAAATAATGTGATTGAATGTATAAAAAACTTGAAATTAAAAAAAAACTCTCTAAAAAAAGAATTACTTTATTTCAACTTTATTTATTTATTTTAATTCGACCAGAGAGTGATGGAGTAAGAGAGAGAGAAAGGGAAAGTGAGAAAGCAAGACACAAGGTCTGGGACACCAACCGCGGTTGGAGTTCTGGAAGTCCAGCATCCTCAACCACCATGCCATCTGCCAGCCCCGAGTATTTCTTTCTTTTAAAAAACAAATAATAGTCCACGGGAACCAGCAGTTAGCGTAATGGCTATGTCGCTGGACTCCCACGTAGTCGACCGCGGTTCGTGTCCCGGACCCGGTGACTTGAAACTCACGCCGGGCGCGTGTGCGTGCGTGCCCAAGATCCCGAGAGGAGAATGGAGGAGAAGGGATTGCGGCATGACCATCCCCCCTGGGGGGTGATTTCTCGCTTTCTGTCTCTATGTCTCTCTGTCTGTCTGGCGAGCGCACGCGCCCTACAGTGAAAATCTCTCCAAAAAAAAAATAATAATAATAGTCCATTATATATATGCATTGCATTTCCTTTATTAATTTGTCCATCAGTGAATATTTAAATTGGTTCCATATCTTAACTTTTGTAAATAACACTGCAATGAACATGAGAGTACAAATATCTCTTCCAGATCCTGATTTCAATTCCTTTAGCTATTTACCCAGAAGTAAAACTACTAGATTATAATGGCAATTCTTTTTTAACTTTTCTTAAATGAATTTTGTTGTGTATGTTTAAGGCATACAACATGATGTTACAATTACATACAAATAGTAAAAAGGTTACTATAGTGAAACAAATTAACAAATTAACATATCTCTCCTCTCACATAGTTACCCATCTACTTTGTTTTTGTGGTAAAAGCAGCTAAAATTTGCTTGTTTAGCATTAATCCCACGTACAGTGCAATTTTATTATCTGTAGGCCTCACGTTGTACATTATATCTGTAGGCTTGTTCATCTTACACATCTGCTGCTTTATATCTTCTGATCCTGCACCTTCTCATGTTCTACCCACCTACTCATACCCCCATCCCATAAAAATGGCCAATAAGCATATAAAAAGATGCTTGACATCATTAGTCATCAGGGAAATGCAAACCCAAACCAGTATGAGATACCACCTCACATCCATTAGGACAGCTATTATCGAAAAGTAAAAAGATAGCAAATGTTGGGTAGGGTATGGAGAAAAATAATTCTTCAACATTCATGGCAGGAATGTAGATTTGTGCAGCTATTGTGAAAACTAGCATGGAGGTTTCTGAAGAAATTAAAAATAGAACTACCATGTGACCCAGCAATCCCTCTTCTAGGCATATATCCAAAAGAAATCAAAGCAATACCTCATAAAGATATCTGCATACCCTTACCCAATGTGGGCAGATACCATCCAATCAACTGTGAGCTCAGATAGAAAAACAACAGTAACAACAACAACAACAAAACAGAAGAAAGGTGAATCTATGCTGGCTGTCTCCTCTCTCCCTCTCTCTTTCTCCCTTTTGGAGTTGGGACACTATCATCTCTGCCCTTCGACATCAGAACTCCTTGTTGTTTGGCCTTCAGACTCCAGGACTTGTACCAGTGTCCCTCTACTCAGGTTCTCTATGAGGCCTTTGGCTGAGAGGTACACCATTAGTTCCCATGGCTCTCAGATCTTCAGATTTGGACGACTGAGTCACACTGTTTGTATGTGTATATATATGTGTGTGTGTGTGTGTGTGTGTGTGTGTATAATCTTTATAAAGTTATAAATATATTTTATTGGCTTTGTTTTTCTGGAGAATCATAACTAATACACATATATATGAGGGCAAATTGTCTGCTGGGCAGAAACCTAACTTCCTTTGGTCATTGCAGGGAAAATCCATGTTTTTTTTTTTACTTAGTTCCCAGTCTTAAGTCAATTTATAGACAGAGAGTCCCTTGACCAAGGGAGGACCCTACAATTCAGCCACAGGTTTATATCATCAATCTTTTCCTGAGTGTCTTGTGGCAACTTATCAGGATAACTGTGCTAGTGAAAAAGAAATACCTAGACTTTCTGGAGATTATTAGATAATGTATCTGAACATATGCTTATCCCCCTAAATAACTGAAATACTAGTATTATTCACTGATCAGAGGAGGGGACCGACAGAGTTTAGATGATGAGCGTCTTGGCCTAAATATATCTTAGAGTGGGACTAAGGACAATTCTTGGTTATTTCCCAAGATTCTCAATGTACAGTGGGACTAGGTGTACTTATTACTGGCAGAATACCCAAATTGATTCTCTGACATGGGGTGAGGACCACTATGGTAGGAAAATCCAAGTGAAAACCCCTAAAACTCCTCATGCCCTTGCAAAAGTAAACCAAAAGTAATACTGTGTCCCCAAGGGAAGTATATAGATCAATACCATATCAAAATTAAGAGATGCTATAAAGGCAGTTCTATCAAATCCCCACTTAACTCAGCTACACAGCCATTTCAAGTGAGACAGCTTGTGAAAACTTACAGTGAGTTATCACAAACTTTATCAGATTGCAGCTAGGGTTCCACATGTGGCATCACTACTGGTATGCAATTACTAAAGTGAAAAATGCATTTTTTTCCATTGTAGTCAATCAATAGGCAAAATAAGAAACAGTTTTACATTTACAGAGTGGGGGTCAACAAAATAACAACATACCTTTACTATTTCCCTAGGACTATCATAGTCCAGAGGCTACTTTATATTTTTTAATTTTACAAAGACTATCACAGTGGTCCATTACATTGGTGATACTGTGCTAAGTTAATCCAGGAAACAGAAGATAGCAAGCATCCTAAATTCCTTAGCAAGATATATTAATGCCAGACAAATCTTAAAGAAGTTCAGGTGTTTGCCATATTGACTAAGTTTTCAAGGGTCCAGTAGTAGGAAGCATGTTTGGATATCCCTTGTGGAATGAAACATAATCCACTGCACGTGCACAGTATATCATGAGGAAAGAGGCATAATACTTGGTGAGATTTTTTTGGATATTGAAGGCAATATTTACCACATTTAATTATGCTGTTGTAATTCATTCACTGGAAATGTTGTAAGGCTCTAGTTTTGAGTGAAACACAGAGCAAGAAATGGCTTTGTAGCAGGTCCCAGTTGCAGTAAAAGCTAATGTGCTGCTTGGCACTTAAAACTCAGCACACTCAATGCTTTTCAAAATGTCATGTCTATGGCAGGCAGAGAAGCAGTACAAAATCTTTGGCAAATATTTACCCAATAGTAAAAATTGTAAAGATCACCATGGCTTATGAGTAATACCATGATTCCCTATGTTGACAACTATTTTCCATTTGAAAAATAGCTGCTGGTTACTAGTGGGCCCCAAGAGAGACTGAACATCTGATCCTGGGACACAAAATGACTATATAACATAAACTGGTTTTCATAAACTGAATGCTATCTCATCCACCAAACATAAAATTGCTCATACAAAGCAATATTTTGTAAAAGATGCAAGTGGAGAAATTCTGCATCCTGAATGATACATGAGTAGCTCCACAGACCCACTCCAGAATGAAATTAGCATAACTAGTAAAAATAATTTTTAAAATCAAACATTTAAACTGACTACAAAATGTCCTAAGAACAAATAACAAATGAAGAAACATTTCTTCAAGAAAATTTCATTAAAATTCAGTAAGAAAAACAAGAATTGGTAAAAGTTTAGCCAAGACTCATTCTCTTCCTTCTCACCCTCAATGGGTATAATGGAAGCTCAGTTTCAGGAGGATGAGCCAAAAGTAAAAGTCTCTCTCACCCCTCAGTTCTAAATCAAGGGTTACCACAATTTATTGGAAGAAGCAGGTCTCTACCATTTCTTATTCTCTCCCCCTCTAAATTGAAAAAGCTAAATTCCTGGTGAATACTACTAAGAGACTTTCTTCACGCAGCTCCTATTCACAGGGTCTCCTACTCACCATACCAGGTGTGGCAGGCCACCAATACTGGAGCCCCAACCTACCTTGCCCAAGCACAATAAAAATTAATGTTCCATGTCAATAGAGATAAACTGAGAAAACCAGTGGTTACATGTATGGACCTAGTGCCCAGAGAATGGCTCAGAGATGCTTACTAGAGGGGGAGAAAATCAGTCTAGAAGACAGAGCTCTAAAATTCTTACCATAGGAACTGATTTACAATATGGGGAGAAGTTCAAACCTAAAGGTTTTCTTGGAAACAATGGGTATTTTGGTAGTAAGCAATTAAGAGGAGACTAATAGCTCCATGAATACAACAAGATAAACCATAAATCA
>NW_006204036.1:10236-11186 GCF_000334495.1 Tupaia belangeri chinensis | reverse complement strand
GGAAAGAGAAAGCCAGGAGCCCTCCAGGAATTGGAACAAACCTCAAACATATACCTCAAACTTATCATGGCAAGTGCACACAAATAAAATTGCATCAGAATGTAAAGCAAGTTAAGCCCCAGAGAATTGTTTAAAACAATACAGAAGGGCCAACAGGTGGAGTTATAGTAAAGGTGCTGGATTTCCACATGGCTGAATGCAATTCGGGTCCCAGACCTGGTGGCTCGCTCTCTCTCTCTCTCTCTCTCTCTCTCTCTCTCTCTCTCTCTCTCTCTCTCTCTCTCTCTCTCTCTCTCTCTCTCTCTCTCTCTGGTGAGAGCATATGCCATATAGCAAGAATTTAAAATAATATTATTAATAAATTAAATTAATAATTCTTTTAAAAATTAAAACAATAGAGCAACCAGGCAGCAATTAGTGAAGCCTAACAGCTGTATATAATACCAACAGAGACTACAGAGAGATCAGAGAGGCAGAGATTCAAAGACAATCCTACTGAAAATATTGTCATTCCAGACAGACTGTGAACATGCTCAAGGTTACACCTTCTTTGGAGCAATATCAAAGGCTTCACTCTACATGAGAAATACACTTTACTAAAATAGTCTATCCAAGCCACATAACACATAAGTAAATGACAAAAACAAATGACAGATATGAAGAAGTCAGTATTCAAACTTCTTTATAATACATCACCTAATCTTCCATTTAAAAAATTAGATGAGACCTGCAAAAAAGAAGTAAGAAAGACTCGTATGCAGAAAAAAAAAAAAAGCAGGAAATAAACTACTTGACAGAGTGACTAGATGGTGAATTTAACAGAATAAGGCTTCAAAGTCACCATTATAAATATATTTGAAGAAAAAAAAGAAATTAGGTGCCAGAGACCTGCTCTAGCTGGGGTGGGTTGAGGCTCATATAAAGGAAAGTGACGCAGGTGAGAAGGAATC
>NW_006204036.1:8982-10142 GCF_000334495.1 Tupaia belangeri chinensis | reverse complement strand
CTACCAAACATACGTATTTATTGAGGGATGTTTTACAGAAGTAGGAGGGGTGAGGGAGAAGTAAAAGATTTACTCTAAGAAATGAGGTATCCGAAGTATGGAAACAATCATAAAATATGATGCACTGTTCTGTTTGATTAGGTATAATCAGTCACAGTTTTCAGGACAAAAGAGTCCATTTGTCTGGTGCATTTTCTTCTTAAATCTTGATTACCAGGAAGGGTCTTTTGAAGAGGGGGCTTGCAGGAAGCTTGATAACTTCAGTCCCAGGCCAGAGTGGCAGCATCGCCGGTTACAAAGGCCTAGATAGAAATCTTGTCTTGTTAAGTAAAGACACAGTTAATATATACTAAAGTGGAATATCTATATTATAGCTAAGGGGGTGAGCCTATTGTCCACATGGAGAAGGAATGTGGTCTTGTAAGCAGCTTAATAACTGACCTAAAGGTTATTGTGTACTTGGGACCCTCTACGTACTATTCTATACAATGGCTATGGCTTGGGGAATGGCAATCTTTCCTTGTCCTGAGACCAAAGGTGGATCATGGTCTTTGTTTGGGGTATCAGTACCTCGCGGATGAGTCCCTAAGCCTCCCCCAGCTACTGAGGTCGTTTCACCAATTTAGTAGCTTTCCATTAACTCAAACCTTTCTAATGCTATCTATGTAATCCCCAGTAGGAGAGGTGAATGCAGCATTCTTTATTGACACTTTCCAGGCAGGTGGGGTGAGTCTCAGGAAATAATTGCCATTCGCTGCCGCATTAGGGATCCGCATTGCTTCAAGATTATTGTAAAAGTTACAGTAAGGCTGGGGGTGTTATTTTGCCCTTATGAGGTACCGTCAGTAAAGCTGATGGCAAAGAAATTGGGCACAAACCAGTAGAACAAGACACAGTTAAAAACTGGAGCTCGTAACTGCGGCCTTGCCTACAGTTCTTCTCAGCCAAGCCTTGCTTAGACATGAGAGGCAGCTCCCCATGTTCTGCCTATGTTGACTGTATGGCTTCTGCCAATTAGGATTAAAAAGAGATATTCATGAAAAATTTTAGTTAAACAGAAAATCTCACTGAAGAGATAGAAATTATAAAAAAAGAAGAAATAGAAATTTTGGAATTGAGGGACCAGCAGTTGGCATAATGGCTATGTCACTGGACTCCCA
>NW_006204036.1:3515-8767 GCF_000334495.1 Tupaia belangeri chinensis | reverse complement strand
AAAAAAAAAAGAAAGAAAGAAATTTTGGAATTGAAAAGTATAATAACCTAAATGGAAAATTCACCAGATGGGCTCAAGCATAGATTTGAACGGGGAAAAAAAAAAAAAAAAAACAGCAAACGTGAAAATAGATTAATTAATAAAGATTACATAATCTGAAGAATATAGAGAAAAATAAATTGAGGCTCAGAGAAATGTGATAGCATTAAGCATATTATTTACACATAATGGAAGTACAAGGAGGAAATTAGAGAGAGACAAGCAGAAGAAAAATTAAAATAATGGCTTAAAATTTATCAGATTTGTAAAAAGACATTCATGTATATGCCCAAGAATCTCAGTAAACTCTTAAGTAAGATAAATGTAAAAAGCCTCATACCAAAATATGCCATGGTAGAAATGCCGAAAGTGAAAGACAAAAAAAAAAAAATCTTGAAAGTGGCAAGAGAAAAGCAGTCGAAAGTGAAAGACAAAAAAAAAAAAAAATCTTGAAAGTGGCAAGAGAAAAGCAGTCCATAATGTATTTTAGAACCTCAAAAGAGTATTTTTTTAAAAAAAATTTTCTTAGTTTTGTAATGTTATGCTCACCAGAGAGAGAGACACATAGAAAGAGAGAGAAAGTGAGAAAGTACTTCTCGGGGGGATGGCCACATCACAATCCCTTCTCTTCTCAGGATTTTGGGCATGTGTACACATGCACCCAGCATGTTTATTAAGACTCTAGGAACAGAACTTGAACTTTGGGTTTGGCCATGTGGGATCCAGCTCTGTTAACCACCATGCCATCATCTGGCCCAAACCTTAAAGAGATTTAACAACTGACTTCTCATCAAAAATAGGAAGGCAAGAAGGCTGTAGGATGACATGTTTGGAGCAATAAATGAAAAATATACATGTTAGCCAAGAATCCTTTTCCTTAGCAAAATTATCTTTCAAATGATGGTGGAATGAGTACATTCTGAGATAAAAACTGAGAATTTGTTGCTGATAGACATACTTTAGAAGAAATACTAAAGGTTTGTCAGGCTGAAAGCCAGAGATCCAAAATTGTCATTTGAAACCACTCAAAAAACACACTTCAATCATCACACAAAGCACATTAATGGCTAATCCATTTGTAGATGACCTGCTTCTGGGTTAGGATTTTGTATGCAGTTGCAGTTTATTGAAAGTCATCCCTTGACACAAAGGTTCATCAATGATAACAAAAATAACAAAACATTAGTGGTAACAAAATAATGCAATTGTGAAAACAAAGATACTGCTAGAGTGAAGCCTTCCCTGGGGGGCCAGTGCCTTGTGGTTTACACTTCCTTGAGACCATACTGACATCCCACTTCACCCACACAGGCAGCTACAACTCCAACCTTAACTAACTGAGCAGTAAAGCTGTAAGCCTGGCACCTGAGCCCACATAGCACTGTACACTCAAGAATATAAATGAGCCAATACGGCAGGAAGTCTGCTCTCAGGAACAGGGGAACAGAAGCAAACACACCCAAAAGACTGCCAGCTGGTGTATCTGTACCCTGCCAAACTGTGAGCTTGCCCCAGATCCATTGCTTAGGTCCCTGGGTCTCACAGGAGTTCCCCACTGCTACCTAAGATTTCAGCCTGCATCTACCAGCCCCTGACAACCTGAGTACTTGCCCCATATCCTACCAGGACTGCACCTCACCAGAGACCCACAGAGACTGTAGGCCTAAATTTCTGGCCTCCAACATCACAGGTGACAACTCTCCACCACCACTAAGGCTGGCAGGTTCCCCAGAGACTGTGGGCCAGCAGCCCTGACCCCTACTGCTTCTGCCAGCCAACTGGCTCACTCAGTGATCCCCTATAACTAAGAAAGTTATACCACTACTACTGAAGACTTTTATAATCCAGAATACTGAGGCATTCACAGACACCACTCACAGCAATTATAGCTGAAGAAATCACATGGAAACTACATTACTACATTCACTCAGATCCAAAACCAAAACACTCTACCCAACTGACATCATGGCACAGATCCTGAGGAAAAAGGTATTTTGTTTTGTTTTCTAAGAAAGCTACATCGCAACATCACAAGAGGCAACTGTCCCACCAGGTGTGCAGATATCAATGTAGCCATACAAGAGACACATGAGAAAGCAAGGAAACATGACACCTCCAAGTGAATACAATAATTCTCCAATAACAGATCCCAAAGAAATGAAATCTTTGAAGGACCTGAAAAAGAATTCTAAATAATGATCCTAAGGAAATTCAGTAAGATAAAAGGAAATACAGATACACAATTGAATGAAATCAAGGGGAAAATCCATGACCAGAATGAGAAGTTTGACACAGATACATACTCATAAAAATAGAACCAAAGAGGGCCAGTTGGTGGTGTGGTGGTTAAGGTGGCTGGTTCCCACATGACCAACCGCACAGCTCAAATCCCAGACCCAGTGGCTTAAAAAATGCACTGGGCCTATGTGCATGCATGCCCCAAATCTCAATGGGACGGAGAAATGGAGAAGGGATTGTGGCATGACTATCCCCCATGGGGGAGTAGAGAAGCACTTTCTCTCTCTCTGTCTCTCTCTCTCATACACACACACACACACACACACACACACACATACACAAGCACATGTGCCCTCTAGCAAATTTTTTAAATGCCTATTTTCATCATATTCAAAAATCAAATCAGAATTGATTAAAACCCATCCTCTGTGGCATAGTAGGCAGCGTACTGAACTGCAGTGATTGAAGTCACATAGTGAACTGTGGGTTCAGAACTCCAGGCCAGTAGATTTGAAACATGTTAGGCACACATGTGTACACCAAAGGTCCTGATGAGCTGGAAGGCTGTGGGAAGGGAATTGTGGCGTGACCAGACCCTATTGAGGGATTCTCACATGCTCTCTCTCTCCCCCTCAGTCATGTGCACATACGCATTTCATCTTTAATTAAAAGTAACTAAAAAAATTTATTCAAGATTTAAATATAAAACCCAAAACTATCAAACTACTAAAAAAAATATGAAAACACTTCATGTCATTACATGAAGTCAATGAAAGCAAAAGCAGAAAATGGGATTATATCAAAGCAAAACATATCTGCACGGCAAGAGAATTAATCAAGAGTGATGATACAAAATATAGAGTGAGAGAAAATGCTTGCAAACTATACATCTAACAAGGGATTAATGATCAGATTTTTAAAAGGACTCAAACAAATTCAGCAAGAAAAAAAATAATCTGATTTTGAATGAGGCAAATAATATGAAGACATTTTTCAAAAGAAGCCATACAAATGGCTATCAAATATGAAAAAAAAGAAGAAAAAAGATTGATATCACTAGTCATCAGGGAATACAAATCAAAATCACAATGAGATATCATTTCACCCCAGTTAGAATGGCTATTAAAAAAAAGATCTTGAAGATATATTATCACTCTTATATTCACTGAAGAATTTTCCACAACAGTTAAGACATGGAAACAACCTAAATGTCCATCAACAGATGGATGGATAAAGAAAATGTGGCATATGCGTGCACATGCACACTATTAAGCCATTAACAAGAATGAAATCCTGTCATTTGAGGCAACATGGACAAGCCTGGAGGACATTATGTTAAGTGAAATAAGCCAGGCACAGAAAGAGAAATATTGTATGTTCTCACTTATATGTGGAAACTAAATAAAATGACCTCATAAAAGTAGAGAGTTGAATAATGATTATTAGAGGTTGGGAAGAGGAGTAAGGGAAACTAGAAAGATGTTGATTAACAAATATAAAATTACTGTTACATAAGGAGAACAATTCTAGTGTTATATAGTGCAGTAGAGTAGTGATAGTTAACAATTATTGTATATTTTAGATTAGCTAAAAGATTTTGAATGTTCCCAACACAAAGTAACGACAAATGTTTGAGATTATAGATATGCTAATTACCTTAATTTGATTATTATACATTGTAGTCATGTTCTGGAAAATCACGTTGTACCCCATAAATACATGCAATTATTATATACCAATTAAGAAAGAAACCATTACTGCCAAAGTCAATTATACAATTACAAAAGATATTATAAATGTTTAGCTCTTCTTCTTTCTTAACATTTTAAAAAATTAATTGCATGGCCAACCATAGTGGCTCAGTGGTAACACAATCCTTTGTGATGCTGAAGCCACACAAAAGGTCCTGGTTCACATACCAAGGTTTCCCTGCACATGCTGGGTGTGTGCAGATATGCCTATGATCCTGCCTAGCTAAGGCAGGGGGTGGCATGAATATCCTGTTGGAAGTGCCTGTCTCTCTTCCTCTCTTTCTCTTGAAATAAATAAACTCAAAAAAATAAAATAGGGGAACCAGCAGTTAGCGTAATGGCTATGTCGCTGGACTCCCACGTAGTCGACCGCGGTTCGTGTCCCGGACCCGGTGGCTTAAAACTCACGCCGGGTGCATGTGCATGCATGCCCAAGATCCTGAGAGGAGAATGGAGGAGAAGGGATTTCCCCCCTGGGGGGTGATTTCTCGCTTTCTGTCTCTATGTCTCTCTCTGTCTGTCTGGCGAGCGCATGCGCCCTACAGTGAAAATCTCTCAAAAAATAAAAAAATAAAATAAAATAGCAACACAGGCCAACCCATGGCCTGGTAGTTAAGGTGACTGGATCCCACATGACCAAATGCACAGTTCAAGTCCCAGATCCAGCAGCTTAAGATATACATCAGGCACATGTATATGCATGCCCAAATCCTAACAGGATGGAGAGATGGGGGAGAAGAGATTACAACATGACAATGTCCCATGGGGATGATTTCTCGCTTTCCTTCCCTCTCTCTTCTCTCTGTCTCTCTCCTGTGAGAACACATGCCCTCTAGCAAAAAAAAAATTAAACGCAACTCAAACTAGTCAATAATATATTGGTAACTCAAAGCTCTATAATGCTAGATGCACAGGAGAAGGATCCAGGTTCACACCCTGAGGCCTCCCTGAATACACCAGGCATACATACATGTGTGTGTGATCCAGGCTGGCTGAGGCTGGAGGTAGATAGAAGCATAAAAGTCCTGTTAAGAGTGGCAATCTCTCATGAGAAAAATAAGAGAGAGAGACAGAGAGACAGAAAGTGAGAAATCGTCCCCCAGGGATGATGGCCATGCTGCAATCCCTTCTCCTCCATTCTCCTCTCACAATCTTGGGCATGCCCTCACATGCGACCGGTGTGGGCCCCAGACTCGAACCGCGGTTGACTACATGGGAGTCCAG
>NW_006204036.1:0-1600 GCF_000334495.1 Tupaia belangeri chinensis | reverse complement strand
GACGTGAACCGCGGTCGACTACGTGGGAGTCCAGCGACATAGCCATTACGCTAACTGCTGGTTCCCCAAAAAATAAAATTTTAATGAACTTTTTTATATTTATTTTTTATTTCTTGTTCTTTTATACATTCAGCCACGTTATTTAGCTTACAAATATTCCAACACAACATGTGTACATTTCTCCATAGTCCAATTGATAATACTATAAAATTATCTTCAACAGATAATACCACATTTCTTTGTCCCGTTAATGCTTTGCCTCTCCATTTTTCTTGTAAATGTCCTTCCTCAGACTCTACTCTTTCACACACACTATATCTGATATTCACAACCACTTATTGTGTTTCTATATCCTTTAGTTTATAGGTTTTGGTCATAGAGTGAAGACACTCAGTATATATTAAATGGCAACAAGAAGTTTTTGCTATAGGGCATGTGTGCTCACCAGAGACACACACAGAGAGAGATAGAGAGAGAGAGAGAGAGAGAGAAAGAGAGAAATCACCCCCTACCAAGGGGGATGGCCACGCCACAATCCCTTCTCCTCCAGTCTCTTCTCAAGATATTGGGCATGCATTCATACACGCCCGGCGTGAGTTCAAAGTTGCTGAATCTGGGACTCGAACCGCATTTGACCACATGGGAGTCTAGCGACATAACCATTTACACCATCTGCTGATCCCAATAACTTAATAAACTTTTAAAAATTAATCATATAAAATGATGTATATATTATTGTATTTCCAATTTCCTCTTGTATCTCTCTGATAATATAAATCACACCTCTTTTAAAGTGTTCTTCTGTGTCCTCTTTTAAGTTTGCTTCCAAACTTTGGATGTTAGCTCTTCTGTTTGCAGAGTTTTGTGTTCCTCTTCTGTTTTTCTTAAAAGATCAGCAACTCCCAATGAAATATTCAAATTTTAAAAAATTAATTAATTTACATTTACTCCTGAGCATTGTCACAGCATACAAAAATGTAATTTCCCATCCAGAAGATGCTGCATAGTAGCTTAATCATATGTATTATCTTCAATAATTTTCCATTTCTAGTTTCATATATAAATATTTTCCCATTTCTCAGTGTATTTTCCCCCTATTTCTCACCACCTGCTATTTCTCACCCTCCTCCCACACCCCCCTTCTGGTGTCTACAGTTGTTTTTTATCCCCCTCCCCCCACATTTTATTGATTCATAAGATTTCTTAAATAATCTAACTACTTTCAATAGCAAGTGCAGTTGACATATACCTATCTGTGAATACATGTCTGACTTTAGGTGTGAAACTCTGAGTAGAATGAATATACTATAAAGTAGCACCTAGTTGAGGCTATATAGCTTACTAAGGTCATTAAATAGGTATTTTTAAATACATTTTTCGATTTCAAGAAAAGCAGATTTAACTTTAATAAAGAAGTGCTGAGGAAATATGCTTAAAACTTAAAGCCAGGAAACAGGTTGGGATTCTGTTCAAATAGTAGGTACATGAACCTATCGGCAGCTCAAGACAAGATAAAAATCCTTAAAATTAGGAAACAAAGCCTAGAAAAAAATCAACAAAGTTTTAGTTAAAAGTCATAAATTTCTATTTCACCAGTTCA
>NW_006204035.1:0-910 GCF_000334495.1 Tupaia belangeri chinensis | reverse complement strand
AATCAATCAAGTTAAAATAATTTTAAAAATTGTTGTGAAAAACGAAGAAAAAGAAGAAGTAGAAAAAGGAAGAAGGGAGAAAAAAGAAAGGAAGAAGAAGAAAAGAAAGAAGAGGAAGAAGAAAACTTCATATATGGCTGCAGATGCAGCAGACAGATGTGGTGGGCCCACTGTTCTGTTTCTCTTTTCCCAGTGACATAGGAACAGGTTGTGGGCCACCAATTAGGAAGAAAAAAGATTTTTAAAAGTTACTGATTTTTTTCAGTGACAATGAAAGAAAGAGAGAGGCCCCAGTGGAGTCTTCAGGTCTTTATGCAGCCCAGGCATAGGCTAACCTAGGTGTGGCCCAAGGTCACACCTGTGCATGTGCTTGGCACTCTCAGAGGGGTGGCACCTCTTTCCACGTGGATACAGTGGAGTCAAATAGAGCAAGGCAGACTCCGTTCGGACTCTGGCAGATTCCCAGATCTGCTGCCTGCTCCCCCATGCTGGACATCTTGGAGCAGCCTTCGTAGGTCCAGCCCGAATCAGCTTTGAGGACCCCACAGCCCATTGGGAGAACGCATTTAGTAGTTTAGTGAAGCAGTTTTTTCTAGGCCCTAAGTTGCTCTCTCCTTATGTGCTCTTTGTGATAACAGGACCTTGCCCTGTTGTCTGACCCAAAATCTCCCTCTGAGTCATTGGTCATGAGCTCAGTCTTCCTGGACTGGCGCTCTGCTTCCTCTTGTCATTCCTCCTGCATCTTATCACCAGATCCAAGTGCAGAGGGTGTGCCCCCGTGCTCTGCCTTATGAGTCTCTCTCTTTCTCTTTAGCACAGTCTGAGACAGAGCCGAGTCTGTAAAGCAAACTACAATATCTGGTTCCCGTGACAGAAGCCGACCAGTAAGCATCAGATATTTATAGAGGAC
>NW_006204034.1:4466-7335 GCF_000334495.1 Tupaia belangeri chinensis | reverse complement strand
AAAAGCCTTCTCTAATTTGATTAAGTAAAAGTGATGAGATGAAGTGTGATCTATTACAAAGAGAAATGCTGTCCACCCCCAGATGAAGGATCACTGGGGAGAGAGTCCCATCAGGGCAGGCCACGTGCCGTACACTTAGTGGTGACCTTGGTGAGCCCGCCCAAACCAGTGGATATTGGAGGAGGTGAAAAAAACCACAAGCTTTTGTGATTTGCCATAAACCGTCAACTCCCGTGAGAGAAGGTTCTGGTAACAAGCAAAGGATAAAAAGTCACCAGGAGTCAAAGATGTTACCGACATCTGGCATATAAATCAGCCTAGTTTTTTCGAAGTGGTTTTTGTTTTTGTCCTTAAAAAGTTGTTTGGCCTACCCAAAAAGGAGGTTTTATTTTATTTTATTTTATTTTTGCCCAAATTAAAGATGAACATGGTGTACTTTAACGGTGAAGAGTTGTGTACATAAAGATACACACTACGCATAACCAGCATGAATTATACCTAAATCCCAGGCTGCTAGTCAAGTCTATTTAACATTTTTCTTTTTGTTTTTCTCTCTCTCTCTTTTTTAAAATATTTATTTCATTCCATTTGCTGTTATTATTATTTTTTAATTTGACCAGAAAAAACAGAAAGCGAGAAAACAAGCCGCCAGGTCCACCGTTGGCCACGTGGGAATCCAGTGCCTTTAACCACCATACCACCTGCCAGCCCCATTGTTTTTCTTTAAGGTTTTGGCTGTAGGATGCATGCACTCACTGGAGAGAGAGGCAGAGAGAGGCAGAGAGAGTAAGAAATCACCCTCCATGGGGGATGGCCATGCTGCAGTCCCTTCTCCTCCATTCTTCTCCTAGGATCTCTGGCACGCACACACACATGCACCTAGCATGATTTTCAAGTGTCTGGGTCTGGACCTCAAGCCATGTTTGTCCACGTGACAGTGATGTAACCTCTTTGCCTTCTGCTGATCCCACCTGAATTGTTCTTAGAACCCAGTCTGCAGGTATGGTTAAGTCTATTTTACTTTTTCTTTAAAGTTTATTTTCTCTCAAGCTGAGCCTTTGTTGCTTTACTGAAATGAAATCGAATGTTTCTTCCATCGTGTTGGACAGAAGGTCTGTCCTATTGCCATCTAGACGACCCCAAAACCTCTGTGCTTCTTGATCTAATGTGGAGGTGTTTTTCTACAGAGGACACAGCTGGAACCAAAGCCGGGCCCTTCCATGGCTTCCTCTGTTGCTTACCACCCTGTCTGCTGAGGTGGTAGCGATGCAGGCTGTTGGGTTGTAGCAGAGCTACTGTGATTCTTCAGAGGTTCTGAGCTCATCCTGCAGCCACCATCCTGGTCACGAGTGTCCCACATGTGAATTCCCCACGTGACAGTGTCTAGGAACGCCGGTGGCCCAGGAACCCTGGGTCAGCCCTGGTTCCATGGTTTCCTTTTCCCTTGTGTCTGCCTTCTAGGCGATCAGCCCAGAGAGCGAATAGCACAGCTTTCTTTTTGAATCCTCAAAACAGGAAGTGTCTCCCTGTGCCTCCTGTCCCCAGATCATCAAAGCTACAAGCCATTTGACTCTCCTGAAGTAGATACCGTAGTAATGGTGGGTGGTACTCTTCTGGAGACCCCGCTTTCCCCTGATGACATTTCACTGCTGGTAAGATACCCATCAGCAGTGCATTCACTAAAAAAGAATCTGAAAATGTAATCACAGGCAGAGCACCTCTGGTGTTACCAGGCTTTATCAAAGTGATCAGCAGGGGCCAGCAGTTGGCGTAATGGCTATGTTGCTGGACTCCCATGTAGTCGACCACCGTTTGAATCTTGGACCTGGTGGCTTAAAACTCACGCCAGGCACGTGTGCATGCATGCCCAAGATCCTGAGAGGAGAATGGAGGAGAAGGGATTCTGGCATAGCCATCCCCCTTGGGGGGTAATTTCTCACTTTCTGTCTCTGTCTGTTTCTCTCTGTCTTTCTGCGAGTGCAAGAACCCTATAGCAAAAACCTTTCCAAAAGAGAGAGAGAGAGAGAAAGAGAGAGAAAATAAGCCACCCAGTTCAGGGCTCAAACTGCAGTCTGCTATGTGGGAGTCCAGCACCTTAACCACCAAGCCACCTGCTGGTCCCTCCATTGAATTTAATTGTCCTCAAGTTACCTTATTAGTAATTTGGTAGTACATATTGTACTGTCTTGGTAACTTTACGGCATAATTACATATATGTTAATAATTTTATATAGTAATATATATTTTTATTTAGATTTTTACATTTTATTGTTCTACTAGATTAGATCAAATACAGATTTTTTCAGAGAAATATTTTAAACTATAGATACTCTTGCATATTTTAAAGTCTGTTTACAAATGAAACTAAGGCTTTTATTGGGTTGTCAAAAAAAGTCATGATGCATTTTTACATAGAAAAACAAAAAAATACATCATGGCTTTTCCTACAACCCAATATATTTGACTTACAAACTTTTACAAGCTTTGAAAATTTGGCAATAATCTTGGAATAAAAATGGTTATTAAAATTCTTCTAAAAGAAATAAAGTTTTGCTTTCTGGGCCATGTGTCATTCTTTGTGGCAATTAAGTACAGAACATACTCCTTTTTAGGAAGTAAATCCCAAAAAAGGAATAGTCCTTTTTAGGTATGAAGAGAAAGTGGTAGAAGTTGTGCCAAAAGTCTGAAAAACAAAAGTTCATCGCAACAATACTTAAAAAGAAAAAAGTTGCTTTCTGAGACTTAGAAAACCTCTTCCATCAATCATGCCACTGGCTGAGACGGGTTCAATCTTTGTGAAAGATTTAAAAGCAACTAACATGGGACCAGCAGATGGCATAATGGCTATGTCTCTGGACTCCAATGTAGT
>NW_006204034.1:0-2678 GCF_000334495.1 Tupaia belangeri chinensis | reverse complement strand
TGGGTCAGTTTCTGCTTAAGAGGTAATTTTTAAGTTTATATAAATGTGTTTTGAAAGGCCTTCCAACAATCAAGAAGAACTTTAGCACACCCTCTATTGTGTCCAGTGAAGTACTGTAATCAACAGTAAGTGGTCAGGGTAAAGGGGAGCGGTCGGGGGATTTTGGAGAAATCTTGCTACAAATATGTATGGGAAAACTATGTAATTCTTTTATAGTAATATGTCGGGGAGTCAGAGGGGGGTCACTTCCCAGCAAGGCTATCACAGTCCCGGAGCGAATAGCAGGCGGCCTTGCCAACAAGCTAAGAGACCCAAGCTTGTTCCATGGTCGGGGGGCGTACAGTCGCGGCCTTGCCAGCTCACTGAACCGACCGGAAGCGATGTTCAAAGGTCAAGGGCTCAGACAGGTCCTGGAGCCCCGCCGGGTCGGACTCCTCCATCTCCCCCTTTTTTATTTTGAAGTTTGAAGAGGTGAATTTTAGTTTGTATTGATGTAATGGTAGAACGGAATTGTTTGAGAATAACTGGTAAGCAAAACAAACATAGGAAGATAAACTTAAAAAGACTTTTGACCAAATAAAGTAACATAGAGAATGAGTGTTTGGAAGTGGTGAATGTATCAAGTAAGGAGGACACAATTTTATTAGCCACATTAGAGGGTGTTATGGAGTCTAAATGAGATTTGGAAATTTTTGTAATGTCAGTCTGTAATTTTTGTAAGTTTATGGTGAGAGAGTGGTTGAAGGCCCCTCTGAGGTGAGACTGGATTTGTTTTTAGGTAATATGTGTGTGATTGTAAGGTAAAGGAGTAACACAGATTTATTTATAATCAGCATGACAGGCAGTAGTTAACTGGACCTTAATATTTTGAATTTTTTGTCTTAAATATAAAACTATTTTTAGGGCATTGACTTTGTCAGTCTGTTGTTGGTCAATTTGTTTTTGTTTTAACAAGGCAGTGGAGACATTGAGAGTTAATTTATTAACATGGGAATCTGTTAAACAAAGAGAAGGCAAAATTATTTAAGAAATAACAAACTATGTATTTAGGAAAAACACAGAGGGTCCAGTTTGGAAAACTGGACTGTGAGGAAATTTTGTTTTAGGAATATTTTGTTGAGGCTGGGCAAACTGAAAGTAACTTAGGTTAAAGACTAGAAGGTGTAGTGGCTAAAATTGAATGATTATATTTTGTAAGAGAAAGGAAAGTTAGGATCTAAGTATCACAAGTGTGGTCATCATAACTGGAGGGAAGTAGCTGTTTCGTGGCTAAAGGAGAATCTGTAAGCTGAAAAGCAAAGGGGGAGTGACTTTGTGGAAGCTGAAAAGTTAAAGGGAGTAGAGATATAAGGCTGTTTATGTTTAAGAGGATTTTACTCTATTAGTTTAGAATGATTAGTAGTTATAGTTATTTTATCACTATTTTAATATGAATAGGGCAGTTAAGAGGAGTGGGGTTTTTTTTTACATTGATATTTTTTGAGTATTTTTTTTTGAAATTTTTAATTATATATTTAAGGATGGTAGAAAACAATAGGAATTTTTTATATTTTTGGAGCTTTTAGAATACAAATATTTTTGATATTTTTGGAGTTTTTTTTATGTCGGTAAAGTCTAAGATGATATGGTTGTTAAATGTTGGCAGGGGATAATTATTTGGGAAGTCAGTGTAATAAAGGAGTCTATTTTTATTATCATATCTAATGTTAGGGGAGTTTGTTTGGGGGGGGGCGTTATTTTTCCCATTTGTGTGTAGGCTCTTTAGTAGCCTGTTTTAAGGTTTATTTAGTTTATTTTTTGTCAATTTTTAAAATTTTAATTTTTATAGTGAAAAGTTTCCTTTTAGAAGACGTTTTAGTTACTTGAGTTTAATCATATGGTGTTATTTATTGAGCTGTCAAACCTTTTGTCAATATAATAGTATATGAACAAGTGGGGCCAAAATTTTTTACAGATTGTTTAATTTTCTTAAGCAGTTTATAGGTAATAGCCTCTCACTCTGGCTCCCCCTCCTCTAAAGGATATAATAAAGGGAAGCAGAAATTAACATTGTCAGGTTTTAAAGCCTTTTTGACTGTTTTTTTTAAATCCCACAGGTTTAGAAGTCTGTTTATTTTTTTTTTGAATTAAAAGAGTTAAGTTTTGGTGGCAGTTAATTGTGATAATCAGTGGCAGCCTTTTTTAATTCCTCCTGGTCTGAAAGACTTAGGTGTTCAAAATTGATGGGAGCTGAATTTTATTGACCTGAATACATTTTTGTTTTAAAGTATGTTTCAGGATGTCTATTTACAAAATGTTATTTTTAGATGTAGCAGTACCCATGGAACCATGGACTGACTTCCCTTACAAAGTCAAGAAAAGTGGACAATTGATTTTTGCTTGATCGGATACCTTTTTGTTTTAGTGTATGTTTCAATATGTCCACATATAAAGCCCTATCCTTAGATGCTGTGTTTCCCATGGCAACAAGCACCTAGGCACTACACTTCTCAAAAAGTTCTGAGGCACTTAGTGTTAGCGCTATCCCTGATCACTAACACCCTAAGTAATTTTTTTCCCGTCTTCTAAGCCCGATCTGTCTCTACCGGGGGGTCCTAGGCACCCTATGCAGGAGTTTTACTGTTTTCTTTAAAAAATTTAAAAAAATAAATACTTACCAACGCCTACTCACCTCCAAG
>NW_006204033.1:435-1031 GCF_000334495.1 Tupaia belangeri chinensis | reverse complement strand
AGATACTGCCATATACATTATCATCAGCAGACAACTTTTTATGTAGTGTGTACTAAATGTGTCCGTCTCTTCCCTCCCACTCCTTATTACCTACTGCCTGTTACCCTCTCCCCCAGATTGTCTCTGGTATCTACAGTTGCCCTCCCTGCTATTATACCTTCCAATCTTTCAGTTTTTGTTATAGCGTGCAGATGTTCAGTATTTTCTGAGCAGGGGCATTCAATGCCTGATTTTCATAGTCTGGCTTGTTTTCCTTAGCAATAAATCTTCTATATCCATCTACTGTATCAAGTGTCAGGGTCTCATTGTTTTTTATGGCTCATGTCTCATAGAGTATATGTGCCACATTTGTTCAATCCAGTTGTCTGTTCTTGGACTTAAGGGTTGATTTCCTTTCCTAGCAATTGTAAACAATGCTGCAATAAACATGGATATGTAAGTGTTTTTCCTATCCTTTTGAGTAGATACTCAAGAGTAGAATTACCAGGCGGTATGGTAGTCCTATTTGTAGGTTTCTGAGGAATCGCCATATTATTCTCCACAATGGTTGTACTATTCACATTCCCACTGACAGTATAGGAGGGTTCCCTTTCCCT
>NW_006204033.1:0-406 GCF_000334495.1 Tupaia belangeri chinensis | reverse complement strand
CATATTTTTTTTTTTTAGCCATTCTGATGGAGGTTAAGTAGCATCTCATTGTGTTTTTGATTTGCATTTCCCTTATGAGAAGAGATGCTGAGCATGTTATCATATGCTTTTGGACATTCCTATATCTTCCTTGGAGAGTTGTCTGTTCTGCTCATTTTCCCATTTTTTGCTCCAGCTCCTTGTATATTCTGGTTATCAGTCTATCAGAGGCATAGTTAACAAATATATTCTCCCACTCTGAGGATTGTCTTCTCTAATTATTGTTTCCTTTGCTGCGCAGAAGTTTTTAGACTAACGTAGTCTCACTTGTCTATTTTTGGGACTGTTGCCTGTTTTTGGGGGGTCTTATTTGAGAAGTCTACCTATTCTGCTTGTCTCCAAGTTTCCATTGTGTTTTCTACCAGTA